>NC_044321.2:118799961-119099961 GCF_007474595.2 Lynx canadensis | reverse complement strand
TAGACATTTTGTTGGGCCAGGTGGTAAACAGTGGATCTAGTCACTGTTCCAATGAATCATCAATGAATGTTAAAGCTGGCGAGCGCAACTTTTTCGTCACAGCTTTCCTGACACGTAATTCATAGACATACAATTCACCGTTTTAAAGTATACACCTCGTGGGGCCCCTGGGTGGCTCAGTCAGTTAAGCATCTAACTTCAGCTCAGGTCATGATCTCACAGTTCACGAGTTCGAGTCCCGAGTCGGGCCCTGTGCTGACAGCTCAGGGCCCGGAGCCTGCTTTGGATTCTGTGTCTCCCTCTCTCTCTCTGCCCCTCCCCCACTTATGCGCTCGCACTCTCTCTCTCTCTCTCAAAAATAAACATTAAAAAAAATAATAAAGTACACACCTCAGTGGTTCCTGTATATTCACAGAAACGTACCATCCTGTCCCCTGCCCCACAGTGCCTGGCAATCACTCTATGGATTTAACCCATTCTGCTTATTTTATACAAATGAAGTTGTATAATACATGACCCTTTGGAGCTGCACTCTTTCACCGAGCAGAATACTTTCAAGGTTCATCCAAGTTGTAGCATATGTATCATTACTTCATTCCTTGTTGCGGCTAACAGCCCACTGTACAGATGACCGTACATCGTATATCCATTCATCAGCCGATGGACATTTGGGTTGTTTCCATTTGGGGGCTATTATGGATACATTTTGTGTGGATGCGTATGTTCAGTTCTCTTGGATATACGCTTAGGAGCGGAAGTGCTCAGTCGTATGGTACCTGTATGTTTAACTTTTTGAGGAACCACCAAACTGTTCTCCACAGTGGCCGCCCCATCTTCCATCACCATTAAAACATAAGGATTCCAATGTCTCTACATCCTTACCAACACCATTGTCTATTTTTTTGAGCATAGCCATCCTAGAAGGCGTAAAGTGGTATCTCATTGTGGTTTTGATTTCATTTTCCTGATGGCTTAGGGTATTGAACATCTTTTCATGTGTTTGTCGATCTTTTATGTGTCTTCTTTGGAAAAATGTCTACTCAGAGCTTTTGCTCATTTTTAATTGGGCCATTAGTCTTTTGACTATTGAGTTGTATCAGTTCTTGATCGAGTCCAGAAACTAGTACCTTATCAGATATATGATTTGCAAATATTTTCTCCCATTCTATGGGATGTCTTTTCAATTTCTTGATAATGTCCTTTGAAGGTCCCTATCAATTTTTAATCAAAATAATTGCTAATGCCCCAGGATAATTTTTTTCATAATTTCTAGAAAGAGCTTCCTACATGTAGATGAACCCAGAAATATTAGTCCTACCACCACTGGCCCTCTGATCCTGAGCTGAACCTTAGATTGGAACATAAATACTTTATCAGGTGTCCGTCCATCTGTCCTCAGGATAATGAACCTTCTCAAACTTCCCAAAAAGATGAAGTAGTTTTAAAATGATAATGCTGCATTGTGAATGCCTGCTTCTGAGCGAATGAATTCAATGCCTTTTCTTTTTTTAACTGGCATTGTTTACCTAGGAGGATTTCAGTTAGCAGCCTCACCCCTTGGAGCACAGTGTAGCTGCAAGACTTTTAGAAATCCTCTCCTTAATCAATACTACCTTTTACTTTATAATCCAAGACAGCTTTGCCATCTGGTTTCCCATTTAAATTCAATTTGCCCAGCAGTTTAAATTTTCTTTATATCATTCAGATCCAGTTAAGCTTACCAACCTAGGCTAACTGTGGGGTGGGAGGAGGGGGGTGGAGGGCAGGCCAGGGTGAATTAGTGACAAATTCGAGTTCCAGAATATTTGGAAAGCAATGCTGCTGTAACTGACCAGATATGGTGGTCATGTCCATCCTTAAAGATCCACAGTTAGGGTCTAACAGTGGGGCCTGGTCAACAATTAAAGAGTCCACAGGCTTGCCTAGCAAGCACGTCCAAAGATTGGAGTTGCTTTCGGGGGCTAAGGCTCCATCTAGACCATGAGTGTCAGAGGCACAGCTGCAAATGGCAAGCTTTTGAGATGACAGGTCCTTATGGGTTCATTGGGTCTCCCCCAAAAAGATATGCTGGAGTCCTAACTCCCACTATCTCACAATGTGACCTTATTTGGAAACAGGACCTTTACAGAGGCAGTCAGGTTAAGATGATATCACCAGGGTGGACGGTAATGCAGTGTGACTGGTGTCCTCACAAGAAGAAGCAATTTAGATACAGAGAGGCAGGCACAGAGGGAAACCCATGTGAAGATACAGGAAGAAGTTGGTCATGTGAGAGAGGATTGGAGTGATGCGTCTAGAAGTCTCCCTCGTGCCTTGAGCAGAAGCACGGCCATGCCAGCATCTCGATTTCCAACTTCTAGCCTCCAGAAGTGGGAGACCATACATTTTTTATTTGATAATGGCTGTTTGGAGATTATAGACCACCACAAAGAAAGGCTGGTCATTTGGGGTTGGTAGGAGGCACTGGTATATACATCAATGAGGCCAGTGAAATGAAAACCAGGGCTCTTCCCATTTTTACCTACAGCTACCCCCTTTTCATACATTGCACATGGGCCAATAGGACACATGACTGTACGGGAGGGAAAAAAAATCGCTGAAACAAATGTATTGAGATCTGTTTTGTAAGCATTACACTTTTCATTTCAAATACTGTCATTTATTCATTCCACAAATATTTATTGAGCTCCTACTATGTGTGTGCTACGCAACCAAGACTTATCCAAGAACAGGAAGAGCTTCTGAATGCTAATGTCAGATGAGGCTGATACTCCGACTCCAACCCCAGAAGTCAAACATTCACACAATTCTCCAGAAGAGCTTTGTTTTGGGTCTGGCATAGCAAATCCCAAGGTCTTGTCATCTGCAATCCATAGAAGGATTTGATGGATTTTACACCTCGACTTTACTCCCAGGGGAAAGGGAGCTGAACTAAAACGTGTCTAGAAAATATGGGGTATTTCTCATTCCATGTAAGCTTCTGACTTAGAGAAGTTTGTTTACTGTTCTGCCCAAGGATCTTTTAGCAAAACTTGAGTTCTCCTTTAAGAGCAGACAGATGACAGTGGAAAGTCTGGTGAAAGAGAAATGCTCGGTCGGTACTAACATGGTTATTTTAGGGAAGGGGGAAAGGAACGTGACGCACATTGTGCACCTCTTACGTGCAGAGCTTTCTAGAATGCTCTCCTTTAAGCCACGCAGCAACCCAACGACAGAGACCTCCCCCCTCTTCCTCCTCCTCCTCCTCCTCACTATCACCATTATCTATATTACTACCATTCTACAGCCAAGGAAACTGAAGTTCAGAGTGGCAGGGTGACTTCCCTGAGGCCACACAGCCAGCACGAGGTCACTTCCTCCACCCTGCCTCGACAGTATAGCTTCAAGGAAGTTGCACGGCTTTTAAGCCACACTCACTCAATGCAGCCTTCTACATTTGTCCCAATATTTTACGAATGATCGCCGATGTTCATAACCTATGGACTACTAACTACGTCCCTTTTATTCCGTAATCCACTCCCCTTGTGTCTTGTGTTTTCTCGTGATATATTTTAGATCTGAAGAAGTTTATATTTCAAAATGATTCATTCTGCTCTGCCAACTGCAAGGCAAGACTGCAATAAATGCTCTCCTGTTGATCAAGAGTGTGTTTTGTGAGTGGAAAGACATATTCTCTAAATTCGCATCATGTTTTGGACCACCAACTAATACACTGACAGGCCAATATACTGGATTGTTTACATACAAAGTAAATGTCAGGCAAAGGGAAAACCCTTTTGTCAGTTACTAGATATTCCTCTTACCTTCTGGGACACGTCAGACTGAAGCAAAACGCGCCTGTTTCATCCTTTCATTACATTTGACCTAAACTTCATTTTAAAGCTGTAGTATTGATTAGGCTTTAGAAAAGTGTTTGCCTTGGAATTTGATTTAAGTCTCGCCCAACATTCACTTGTCAAGAATGTAACAGCTTTACAAATGCCACTAAAAGGGACACATTTACTTCTAATTTCATTAAGAAAGAGATCGCATGGAAGCAGACAAGTTGGAAGGGCCCCAGACTGTCCCACCATCCCATGGCTCACATGCTTGCCTGGGCCAGTTTATGACTGATCTAGTCAGGACGTGACCAGGACATTTTCTGCTCCATGGTAAGCAGCAGTTCAAAGGCCTGTTGACAGCTGATATTAGGGCTTTCCTTATGTTTATCTTTTTCTTCCTCTTTCAACAAGAGATTCCTGTTACGAGCCTTTCTGGTTCTACGATGCCGGGCGACTGTGGACTGCAGCCCTCCTCGGCCCGTGACAGAGCGGGGGTTTCTGGCAAGATGTCCCCCACTCCCCATGAGATCAAAGGGACACACACGGAGGCGCTCCCCAGCTGGTGGGTCTTTCACAGCAGCCCTCCAGTGTGCAGGGGACTGCCAAGCTGGCCTTACTACCGTGTACACTTGAAAGAACACCTCTCTCCTCCTGATCGCTACTGGTTTCTATAGAAACAAGAAAGAATCTGTTCTTTCGCTAAAATTTTCCCCTAAAGCTTTTTCTAGCACTGTATAAAACATTTATTTTGTGCTATCACAGTCCTCCATTTAGAGCATCATTTAACCAATCAAAGAACAATGGGCTGGGTAAAGATGAATGTGTGCTCCGCTTGCAGAAACCAAATCCTCTGCGCGTGAAGCAGCCGTGATCAGCTCATCTCTCCTGGGTCACTTTAGGACTCGAGCACTATAGAGCAAACACTTGAGATGACGGCGTGTCGGAGAATGACAAGGGGTCAACGAGGTCTCTGCCCAGCCACGAGCTGACTTCTCCACTCCACAGTACTTCGGGCAGGTACAGTATTTAAAGGAACTGTGTCTCATCAGTGTCGCCATAAATTATCCTTGAAGACTCCAGCGCTCCTGACCACAGGATCGTGAGTCACGGCCTTGATGCCTGGGTAGCTCCACTTCGAGATAACGGCTGGGTTTCCCTGCTTTATTATGGTGTGTCCTTCTCCAGGGACCACATTTGCTCAGGAGTTGCTAAGGCTAGTAAATATTGTATCTGTCTCTTGTAATCACCAAGCAAACAGACTTGCCCTCCGTCACATCAAACCCCCAGAGTTGTTAGGCCATGGAAGAGGTATGGAACTCGGGCTGTGCTTAAAAACTGAGAAGGGGAATCTCTGTGGCATAAATCAAGACTAAATCCACCACGTGGCTGCAGGTGTCTGGTCTTCTATCAGATTCCAGTCATTTATTCGTGCCTCGATAAATATTAATCGGGTGCTAACTATTTGCCAGCCACAGGATGTTAAGCATTGCAGGTAAGGTGCAGCACTGAGCGACAGACCCGGTCCCTGTTCCCCTGGAGTTCATGATCTAGCAGGGAGACAGGCAGTAAACAAACGACGACACGCACGAAATGAACTGCAATCGTAAGAAATGCCACGAGGCCAAAACTACTGAGTGCCTGAGAGGGAGCAGAAGGTAGAGTAAGGGGCTGCAGAGACACCTTGCTCCTAAATTTTTTTTTTTTTAATTTTTTTTTTTTTCAACGTTTATTTATTTTCGGGACAGAGAGAGACAGAGCATGAACAGGGGAGGGGCAGAGAGAGAGGGAGACACAGAATCGGAAACAGGCTCCAGGCTCTGAGCCATCAGCCCAGAGCCCGACGCGGGGCTCGAACTCACGGACCGCGAGATCGTGACCTGGCTGAAGTCGGACGCTTAACCGACTGCGCCACCCAGGCGCCCAACTCCTAAATTTTTTTTAATGTTTTATTTATTTTTGACAGAGAGAGGGGGAGAGAGAGAGAGAGCGCGCATGCATAAGTGGGGGAGGGGCAGAGAGAGAGGGAGACAGAGTCCAAAGCAAGCTCCAGGCTCTGAGCCGTCAGCACAGAGCCCAACGCGGGGCTTGAACTCAGAAACCGCAAGATCATGACCCGAGCTAAAGTCGGACGCTCAACCGACTAAGCCACCCTGGTGCCCCAACACCTTTTTTCTAAAGAGCTCCAAAGTAGGGTCTGGCCTCAGGTGAAATTAACTTGAAACTTGTGCATGTTTTGCAAAATCATAACACTGTCTGAGATCTTGAGACAAGGTCAATGGCTCAGCTCTTCAGGACAGATGGTTTTCACCACGTGGACATTCTTAAGGATGGGGGCCTCACAGACTACCTTGGTGGCACATCTGGCATTTGAACACATCGTGAGTCTGGAAGCTCCTTCTCTGCCACCATGATAGCTAAACGGCCGCACCCTAAAGTAATTCAAGAAGGTGGTCTTCAGCTAGAAGAGGGGGAATGCAGCTGTCACTGAAATGCTGTATTTCATGCTCTGAATCAAGTACGGACCAGGCGCCAGAGTCTGAAGGCTGACTTTGTACTCCCAAAGCATGTATCAAGTAAACAAACAGATCCTCGGTATCCATACTCACGCGACCAATTTCATACTTTGCATTCTTTTCTCTTTGACCCTGAATCTTAATGTCGCAGACAAAGTTAGTATAAGGTTAAACAAGAGACACTTCAAATATATACTAGCAAAGAACAGGAGCTTGGAAGTTAGACACGTTGGGTCTGAACCCCGACCACACCACCTTTAGGAGGTAAACTTGGGCAAATCGGCATCGTACTTCTGAGTCTTGGGTTTCTTATCCGTGAAATGGGGATAATAGTAGTTCGGGGAGTTGCGGCAAATGTTAAATGAGATACTGTGTATAAACCATTGGGCACAGTGCTTAGAGCAGACAGTAAACTTTCTGTAAACGGAGGCGTAGGGCATGCACACACCTGGCAATGTACTTCTGACATATGCTTTTAGACATACTTTATACCCATATACGTATGTGTGTATACCTACCACCTTATTACTATATACATACAACCTACCTTATTGCTATCTATACACACCCATATCTACTTACACATAGTTCAGACAGCCTTGTTGACCTTTCTGTCCCCAGGGTTGAGTTCGGAATCCAACACCGTTGTTACGTGACAAATGGTTGTGAAATAAGGGAGAAGAGGACTAAAGATAAATATTTTGGAGTTTAAAAATATGGAGGTTCTGTGTTAACATGGTATCTTGAGAGACATGTTAAATGGGTTGACAAGGGTTTCTGCAAACACTTTTCCAGTAACTTTGGACTCAATTCTTCTGTGCACTGTGGGCCATTTTAATGAAATAGAACTAATTGTAACCAAGTGCACTCAGGGCCATAAACCTAGGAGCAAGCATATGGATTTACTACATTATATTTGCACTCCTAAGGTTTGTTAAACACCTTAGGATGAAAAAAGCTAATAAATATGAGATTTATTTTTATCGTTATTAACTTTAAATGGAAAAAGCTAAAGATAGCAGAGAACCTAAAAGCTAAAACTAACGTACTCAAACGACTATGTATTTAAAATTCTTATGGCTAATGACCTTAAAATTTTTCTAGCTCTGTTTCCTACGAATAAAAACCAAATCATCACTAATAAAAAATATTCATAAATTTTTGCTGCCGATGCCCTTGGGGGAAGATTGAATCAAGCGGTTGAAAGAAGCCAGTTTTTACAACCTAAGAAAATAAAATACAGGGGATACAGAATCTGTTCTTCTCATATATATATAAACTAGAGATGAATTACACAATGCTCCTCCGAGCACCAAGAAATAATTTTCCCCCGCATGTCCATGATTCTACCAATGACAAACATCCATGCTCTTTCCTCGTCACTTCAATCACATGGTATGTATCAGATCCTGCAACTGTTCTGACCTGCTGTAAACAGCACAGCACAGAGCAGCCAAGTCTTCACATATCCTCCTTCCGATGCAGAAGAAGAGGATGAGAAAAACGATCATGATTTTCTTGCAATTCCACTTAGCCATTCAATAGTCTCTATCGAACCTTACTTTGTGGAATGCACTCTCCAGGGACTGTGGAAGATAGATATGGTGTAGTTCTGTGAGGCAGCCATAAACAAACAAACGGACAAAAAAAAAAAAAACAAAAAAACATAACGTAAGCCAGAGGAAACACCCGGGAAGAGTGTACACTCGGCCTCAGGAAATCCAGGAAGGCTGCTTGGAGGAGGTTGTACTTCAGCTGAACACTGAAGGATAATTGGGTTAGTGGAGGTAGAGAGGGCGAGGGAGCAGTGTTCCTGAGCATTGGAAGAGCAAGAGGAAAGGCACAGAAGAGGAGTGAAGGAAAGAAGAATAAGTAATTAAGAATGCGAAAACCGTATCAAATGGCAGAGTAGAAGTTGGGCGAGAAAAGGCGGGTGAGACCGCACCGACATGCCTCCAAAAGAGCGTGTTGAGTAATGTTGATGCTCTTCTCTTTAATCAAGAAGCAACTACCAAATGCTTTGGAGAAAAATAGCTTTCTTCCAGAAAGTCCATTGCCTCTGTCGCATCAACGGACTTCCCTTTCTTAGCAATTTCTTTATCAGTCACTGAATATGGTCTTGTGGTCATAGATCTGTCATCCTAAGGGTCTCAGACATGAACAAAATATACATTTAAAATGTACCTGCGACTGGATTCAAATGATCAACTAGAGTTGAAATTTAGTCTCAAGCATCATGATATTGTCAGACAAGCAAGTGCCACCGTAGATTTATCGAATCCTTCCACGGTGAAGGAGAAATTATGTACAGCGTGTTTGTTGTTTTCGACCACATGGTCCCCTTCTGGGCATACTGACATTTCCTTCCCACTCTGCAGAGATTCCCTTACCCTGTGTGTCTCCCCTTCATGTCCACGATCACCCTTGCAAACGAAAGGCAGACAAGTTCTAAAGACAGGGGTAGTCGTCGTTCCTTCCTTCCTTTCACCAAGCATTTACCAAACCCCTGCCACGCGCCAGACATTCGCACCGACACCAGAAGCAGCTGGAGGAAAGAGTGCCTTGTCTACCCTCACTTGGCTCACTGTCTCGTCGGGAAAACAGCCCAGGCTGAAACTCGGTCCCAAGACGCCCGAGAGCCCACGAATGAGTATGTGCGATGGGAAGGAAAAGGTGACCCTCTGTGGGCCACAAACAGTTCCGTCTTATTTTACTCTTGTCCATCCAAAGATACAACCTCAGTGGTTCTTATTAAAGACTAGCCCTTTGATTTGGAAAAACCATCTCCGCAAACCCTCTAGTGACACGAACACAACGCATAATAAATGAAGGAGCCACCACCCGGCTGGCACCGGATACTAAACTTGGGAGGGCCTGCCCGATTCCTCCCTTTCATCAGCCTTTGCCCCCACGTACACATCCGACTTGCAACCGTTCCCTTCTCGCCCCCTCCCACCATCGCCTCTCGCCCGCCTCTACGGCCGGCCTCCCCTGCCTCCTTGCTCCCCTCCGCACCGCGTGGCCACTGCCCAGCAGCCAGTGCGCCCTTTTAACCCATGAGTCAGATCACACGGTCCCTCCTGCCTCCACCTCCCCCCCCCCCATGCCTTCCCACTGCAGGTAGAATAAAATTCAAATCGCTTATTTCAGCCTTTGAAACACCCACTGATCTGGTCGTTGCCTACCTCCCTGACCCCATCCACTGTGAGGTTACCATCCTTGACAAGGCGTGTTTTGTTCCTCGAACGAGCCAAGCATGTCCCTGCCTCGGGGCCTTTTGTAATTGCGTGGCTACCTCCTGGAGAAGCTTCCCGGAGACACTCACTTCCCCTCCTCACTCAGGCGGCTGCTGAGACAGGCCCTTCTCAGACCACCCAGGCTCAAGTCGGGCTCGTCCACTTCCCTGGCTGCGTCACATCGTCCTGTTCTCATTCTTCAAATCACTCACTGCCATCGCACGTGAGACCCTTTCCGTCTGTGCTCATTTCTGCACATCTGCCCGCTCGGACTAGAACATTCTCGCCATGAAAACAGGCACCGAGTCCCCTCCCCTTGGCGCCTGGCTCAGGGCCTGGCATTCAGCCCCTCACGAGAGGTGGGGACAGGAGGGAGGAAAGGAGGAGAAAGAGGGAATGGAAGGGCGGGAAGAAGAGAGACATCTGCTAGTCTCGGGAATATCAGGTTTGTTTTCCTTCAGTGGTTGAGTCGGCCTAGGTCCGTCTGTAGCCTGAGTCGCTGTAGGGCTTGGGGCAGGGAGGGAGGCACAGCCAGAGCCATGTTTTCCCGACACCTTACACGACGGGACAGGGCTCTGGAGGTGAGTGAGGTTTGGGATCTTTCTGAGATTGCTCACAGGACACAGGGGGCCAAGAGGAGACGCGGAAGGTGCCACTCTCCCGAGCATGTTGGCAAGACCCTGAGCGGCAGAGTCTCTGTTCTGCCGTGGGTGGGTGCGTACTCTAGCGTCGCATGACTTACTCACCCTTCAGCCGTGGCTTCTTAACACTACCTCAATACACAGCTCCCAGGACAGCACAGGCTGCGTCTCCATGATGCCAGAGCAAACTGCCAAGTGATTCAGTGTGGTTCAAAAGGAAATCAGACAGACCGGTCATTCGACATCGGGTAGGCACAGCCACGTGGCCACGCGCCGGCACCACTCTGTCGTCTTCTATTGCTACGACAGTAACGATGGCAGGGGCTGGGGAACCCCTCGCTTTCGTTACCATTGTCCCCATAAGGAGGTCCAATCATTTCCCAACGTCCTACAGGGGCTCCACATGCAAGGGGCCATGTCAATACTGGCGTCTGCATCTCTGATTTGAAGCGATCATGAATATTGTATAACTTGCCTCCCTCTCAGGGTTTCCTTTTTGTTTGTTTGTTTCTTTTAGTAGGCTGCCCTAAGGTAAACGGTTTCGGTTAAGGGCAATTCAAAGAAAGGAGCGCAGTGGGCCACGTAGGGCCACATAGGTCGTCTGCACAGAGGCCCGGGGCTGTGTTCCTAAGTGTCATCTGTGTATTGCACGGGCCCCACCCCCCCACCCTCTGGCAACAGCCGAGTTGCCGGTTCGGTTCTGTGGGGCCAAGGCGGGGCCCAGGCACCCCCGCCCCTACCCTGAGGCAGAGCCAGGCTGAGGGACCAGGCCCCAGAAGAAAGCCACGGGGGTTAGGGTGGGGCGCTTCCTGAAGCACCGAAGCAGAAGCACCGATCGGATTTGGCGATTTGGCGAACCCCTTGGCTCTGAGGCTTTGCTGAGCCCGCACTGACTCCTGGTTGCCTTGTCCGCGGGCGGGCCGTGAAAGGAGTGAAAGGAGACCGGTGCCGGGACCAGTTCAAGCGGCCAACTCGACTATTTCCCGCCTCACACACCCCTCCCCCTGAGCGATCCTCGTGAAGGAGGGTTCTCTCCATGGTGCTTGGGTCTCCCCAAGAGAGGGTCCCGATCGGGCCAAGGTTATCATTAGGAACGACTGGGAAATGGCAACCCCACTAATAAAGCACTAAAAGACTCAAGACGTTATTTTCCCTTATTCATGTGACACATCCGTTCACTCATTTCTGGTTTCTAACAACCAGCGAATATTTTTTTGTGGACCTACTGAATGTCTGGCCGGCATCGTGGTCTTTATCCTCAAGGAAGCCATTCTATTCTGAAGTAGGCAGAAACCCCAGACAAATAACTGGAGGCCACCGTGCCAAATGCTGTCAGGAGATCTGTACTTTCTGACACAGAAGCCAGTAGAGGGGGAGACAGAGAAATCAGGGAAAACTCCAGAGACATGGCAGTAGAGTTGGGCTTTCAGGGGAGCAGCAGGTGTGCAAAAAACTCAGTCATCAAGATAAATGCAATTGTAGGGCACTGTTTTGTTTTTTTTTTTTTTTTTTTTTAATTAAAACGAATGCAAGATGCTTTTTTCCTTTCACTCTGGGCTCCAACGTTGCTCAGAACAGCACTGTTACTGATCCTGGCTTTATTTTCAAGTTAGATCTTTCTAGGGCACCTGGGTGGCTCAGTCGGTTAAGCGTCCGACTTCGGCTCAGGTCATGATCTCGCGGTTCGTGGGCTCGAGCCCCACATCGGGCTCTGGGCTGACAGCTCGGAGCCTGGAGCCTGCTTCAGATTCTGTGTCTCCTTCTCTCTCTCTCTCCCCTCCCTTCACATCCTGTCTCTCTTGCCTCAAAAATGAATAGACATTAAAAAAAATTTTTTTAATTCGATCTTTTAATTCATCATGGATTCTGTTACATTCATTTTTGATTTTTCACAAATGATTTTTCACAAATGCCACATTCACTATTATTTACCTCCATCGCTCAGTCTTTGGTGCCACCTAAGCGCCGTGCTGGGCCGAGTACCTCACGTGCCGCACCGCAGGCTTGGTTGGCCCTTCCCTGAGCCAAGCAATCTATGTGATGAGGGAGTAGAGAATTGTTCCACAATTCTAGAGAGTAGTCATTGTTCCACACACTCAACTAGAAAAGACCAACTCAAACTGCCAAACCGGCTTCCCCCACATTACCTAAAAAATGACAGGGCTGAACCTGTCTTCTTGGAGTGGAAACGTCAGCGGTCACTCCCACTTGGCCTTCTGTAGCGCACCAAAGGTGCCAAGAACCGAGAACAGAAGCCCACGGCATTCAAGGGGTGGCTCCCTGGCCCACGAGTGCCTGGGATCCCTGGTGTCTGTTAATGGGTTTCCTCTAAATGAAGTCAGTACTTCAGAAAATGGCCATACCCAGTCATCAGAAAGCTGAATGGCGTCCATTGCTATTTTCCTCCCTTGGACTAAATTAATGCATTTGGCGCTGGTAAATAAGTTCCCCTCAGCTGAGTAAAACTAAAGAGCCAGTGCCAGTCTCTCCGAGGTGGTGGGGGGGAGGGGGGTGCATGGAGCCACTTCCAAGAATTCCAGGCTGTAATTTTTACATTACAGTGTTATTACCGAGAGGTGGTTTTGTTTGGCACGTCTTTTTCCATTTCTTTTCTTACATGTTTGGAGACAGCCATGAGAACATATGTGCTCTCTATTATTTCTTCTAAATACTCCCCCCGTCGAAAAGGGGAAGATGGGTATTGGGAACCCAGCTTGGTGACAGAGGAGCTATATATAGGTCTGTAAATGAGAGCTGTGTGGGGAACAACACCCAAGCCTCTGGCTTCTGGCTTCAAACACGCAGCGTGGTAAGCAGGGAGAGCCCTGTCTCAGAGCTTGGAACCTCACTGATCTCAGTCCGGATTTGTGGCATCATTCGTTCCTGATAAGAGCTTCTCCCCTGCACGCCCCTACCAGGAAAAGGTAAAAGAGAAGCTAGCAGGGCAAAACAGAAGGGGAAAAGAAAAATCAAACCGAGTCAGGACTTCAAAAATCCACTGCTTTTGCCCTGATTCTTGCTCGGGCAAGTGACTTAATCACCCTGTAAATGTAATTGGCACCATTTGAAAAGACCGCTGCCTAAAGTTGGTTAAAAAAAAAAAAAATCAAGGGTGGGACACCCAACTGGCTCAGTCAGCAGAGTGTATGACTCTTGATCTTGGGATTATGGGTTCGAGCCCCATGTTGTGTGTAGTGATTAGTTTAAAAAATAAAATCTTTTAGGGGAGCCTGGGTGGCTCAGTCATTTAAGTGTCCGACTGTTGATTTCAGCTCAGGTCATGATCTCACGGTTCATGAGATTGAGCCCTGCGTCAGGTTCTGAGCTGACAGCACAGGGACTGCTTAGGATTCTCTCTCTCTCTCTCTCTCTCTCTCTCACTGGCCCTCCCCCACTCGCATGCTGGCACACTCTATCTCAAAAATAAATAAACCGTAAATAAAAATAAAACCTTTTTAAAAATCACAGGTGAATGAGTTAAAGCACAGAAAACACACTCCTTGATTCATGATAAGCATTCAGCAGTAAGATGCTAGCTATTATGACAAAAATTTTGAAGAATATTTATATTCATTTACAGAAAGATAGATTTGGGGAAATTTTTTAACATGTATAACAGGTCAGAACACTTTTTAGTGCCATTAAAGTCGATCACTTAGACTTGTGAAGAAACCTTTTACTCATATGACATAGGACCATCAAATAATGAGACTCTTCACATAACAAACTAGCAGATATTTGACATTCAAACGAAGACCCGGACCTTCGAAGCAACGCAAAAAGGAAACTATACGCGGTCTTCAAGGAGACACACACTGCTCAACAAAGTTTAGAATTCCTCTGAGGGAATTACCTTCAGCTCTAGTTATGAACCGTGCATGAAAATGAAGCTCATTATTTTAGAGCCACAGCTCATTTTTTAGTAAAATGTGTATTCGACCTTATCAGCCTCCTTACTTGCCAAATCTGGCTCCAGATTACTTTTGGTTGTTTCAGGAAAAAAAAAATCACCGATGCTATCAAGAGATGAAAATCTGAGGCTTATGATGATATTCAGAAAGAACGAAACCGCACACTGTCACCAACCTTGTTTGGCAGCTTTGTGGGACTGAGGCGGTGCCTCCCGAGGAGGTCGCTTTGAATGAAGCCCAACCCAGGTTGGATAGGTAAATCCTGGACACGGTGGTTAAGTATCAGCCACTTTGTACTTTGTGGTCAATGTTACGAAGCCTCCGAAAGGGAGGCGCGAGCATTTGCTAGCGAGTCCATTTCCTAACTAAACATTTGGGCCACTTTCACTTTTGGAAAATTAATCTCTGCCGATTTTGAGATTCTACACAGAAACAGCCATCTGAACAAGAATCATTCCTCTGAAATTGTATCTTTTCAAAGTTTCCTTGAAAGTAGAAAGGCCGTTCAATGGTCCTCCAGCCATATAGAGAATGCAAGTAGTTTCCAGAGGAAAACATATACAGCCAGAGGACAAACTTCCTCCGCACAGGGTTAATAACGCAAATGCTGATACGACCTTAACTATGGTGGCGCCCGGAACCAGCACTATAATTAATCTAAATGTACTGTAATTACACTAAATGTTACTTCTGTAGAATAGTTCCAAATCATGTGGCTTCTTTATGCTTAGATAACATGCAGTTTATTTCCAATCATGGATGTAGGCATGATTTGCTAAAGGAACATTAGGTCTGGAAGCAATATCTTAATCAAATCAGAATTTCTTCTGTAAAACAAATCTTTGGCTTTTGAGGAATTAGCAGCATCTAATGCCTTAGGGTAGAGATGTGAAACTGAGCTGAAATCCGCACCACCAGATCTCTCCCTCTGCCCTCTGGCTTCCAGTCATTTACAAGCACATCCATGTAGCCTCCCACCTACATACCCACACTTTCTCTGGTCATAAACCTCCACCGCTACTTCTAAATTACACCCTGAAAACTCCACGCTGAAAATCAGTTGTAGGAGAGCTCACCTCATGCGGTTTATTTATTTCTTCAGAACAGAAGCCGGCTCCTTTTCGGAAGCAACTCATTCAAACCAAACCTAATAGCAAGCATCCATAAATTACAGGGTTATTGGCATGTGCATAATTTGATGCGTAAAAATTGAACGAATATTCCAAGGCTGCAAATGCAGACTCTTACATACGCGGAAAGATGTCGATGGTGATTTTACTTTTGTACGGGAGGACGGAATGGGCTGCGTGTGTGTGGCAACACCTACAGTCACTGGCTGTCTTCATCTTTCTAACTGTTCGCTGGCTCGTCTCCCAGGTGCTGGAAGCTCACACAGTAACCAACTACAAAAAGAAACGCCAATCTTGCTGCCAGACATGTCTTCACACATCCAGGTCTGGTGCCCAAATCAGGAGGTGGAACATATTAAGGATTGAAAAGGTTGAGATAGAAACTGCCTTATGAGGGCAGGGCTCAGACTCACTCGAGCACAATACTAACATGTGCTTTGAAATACGCGTCAGATGATGCAGAGCCCTTCCTCTTCGTGATGCACAGCGATGATCGAGTACTCAGCCTGTGGATAATGACGAGACGAAGAACCAAACACAGGTCCCAACAGAGACCTCTCGCTGCCCTTTCACTCCCCTTGGCAGCAACAAGGGAATGAGACATCTCCCCCAAAACTCTTCTCAATGTGCTCCGTTTTCTTTTTTCTTTTTTCAAGTTTATTTATTTATTTTGAGTGAGGGAGGGGCAGAGAGAGGGGGAGAGAGAGAATCCCAAGCAGGCTCCATGCCGTCGGCGCTCGGCCCGACTCAGGGCTCGATCCTACAAACCGTGAGGTCGTGACTTGAGGCGAAATCAAGAGTCAGATGCTCAACCGACTGAGCCACCCAGGCACCCCAATGTGCTCCGTTTTCAACTGGTGGGAGTTCGGTCGGGGCCAGGGACTCGGAAGAAATAAACCCCGGGAGCCGGATGATCATGGAAGGTGAAACGAGATCCTAGAGGTCATGGAGTTGAAACTCATCCTTTTGCGGGACGGGCAACAGTCCCAGAGGAGTTAAGTGACTTGCCCCGGGTCACAAAGCAAATGAACGACAGAGATGGGGCCACAGTCCAGCTACCCTAACTTCTAGGCCAGCGCTCCTTTCATCGAGCAGCAGGGTGCCTCTCCTCTGCAAGGCTGGACTCGGCAGAGCAGCCCGGACGCTCACGGGGACCGGCCCACCCATCTGCCCATTCGGCTTCTCAGCCCACATCTATGGAGCAAACATCATGGGCCAGATCTGGTGCCAGGGGCTCTGCATCCAGTGACGTCAATGAAAACCTAAGTCTGGGGAGCGCTTCGAAAGGACCTTGCAGCGTGAAATGCGGATGGGAACACGTGGCAAGCGCAAGGGAAACCCAAGGGCTTCCTGTGGTCCCCGCCACAGAACAGTCCATTCTGGTTTTAGTTAAACACATGAGTAATCCCGAATACTGGCCAACCCTGAAGAAAATTCTCAAAATGTTTGCAGCAGGGGTGAGACTGTGAGGCGGGCCCCCGTTCTAACCCCCGGTCTTACCTCCCTCCAGGAACCCCTCCCTAGGCGCGCGTCCACCTGATTTAAACCTCTTGCCCCTCCCCGGTGGCGTCGTGGGCTTTACCAAGCCTTCCTCTCTTCTTGATAAAACAGCTACTGTAGATTAAACCCCTCAGACGGACATCCAGCTTTGGGAGGATACACGCTGTGCTACAACCCTCCCAGCAACCGGCCCGGCACCTGGCACGTGGTAAGGGTTTTAAAGCACTTGCCGAATGAAGGAATGAGGGCATGACCCGATCATCACAACAGGTTTTTCAGAGCCTAATTTTTCGTCTAATCCAAGGGCTGTGTCATACTTCTCCACAGGGGTGGGGGGAAGGATCTTCCACTGCGTTCTGAGCTGCTCCGGGACCAGGACGATGTCCCTGCCTTTCCCTCACCCACAACTCTGTAGATGCCCTGCCCTCGGTAAGCACTCAGTGATATAAGCGGAAGGAAGTCAGAGGGCAGGGATGGGAAGAAGAGGAGCAAACAACAAGGAACGGATCGAGGGCACAGCCTGAGGCTCAGGTATGGTTCGGGTCTTCAGATGATGTCACAGAAAGACATGTCTGCCTTCTGTCCACAGGGATTCAGAATTTTGTGTCACTGGGAAGTGGAAACCGAGGCAGAGCGCTCTGTTCACGCAGCCCCTGCTCATTCATTTCAAGCACTTTTTCAAAACCCTTTCAGAGAAAGCCATGGCACGTTGTATGTTATGTGGATTTCACTGTAATGATCTTTAAAAAGTTAGCATCCAAATTGAGGTGTTATCATATACATATGCACACACACATATACACCAAGTTTCAAAGACTGATTATCAAAAATGTGTAACGTTTCTTGGTCTAATTTCTATATTAATTTTGGGGTGAATTGCCACAGTTTAAATGCACTGGGTTAGGGGCACCTGGGTAGCTCAGTCAGTTAAGCGTCCGACTTCAGCTCAGGTCATGATGTCTCATAGTTCGTGGGTTCAAGCCCCGCGTCGGGCTGTGTGCTGACAGCTCAGAGCCTGGAGCCTGCTTCCGATTCTGTGTCTCCCTCTCTCCCTGTGCCTCCCCCGCTCTCACTCTGTCTCTCTCTCTCTCTCTCTCTCTCTCTCTCTCAAAAATAAATAAACATTAAAAAAAATTTTTTTAAATACACTGGGTTCAAACACGGTATGTATTAAAATTGTGTCACTGTTTCCTTTTACTTTTCCTAGTGTGGCTACCAGCAAATTATACACTGTCTGTGGCTGGCGTACAATTGCTAATGAGCAAAACCCATCTGTATCTTCCTTTGTGTGGCGGTTACCTGGGCGGGTGCAACTGTCAAAACTTGTGGAAATGAACACCGAAGATCTGTGCCCGTCGTCTCTTAGTTACAGTTCCGTTACAAAAAATGACACACACGCGAGACAGAAGGCCACAGAAGAAAGAGTCTCCTCTTTTGTCACCCGCAAAGAATGTGTTCGGACATAAAAGGGAGAACCACCCCGAGAGTTTTTAAAACCCCACTAGATGTCAGATATCTGGTGTCTCACCACCAAGACCAAACTAGTAGGGAGAAGAAGGCTCTCATTTCCTATTTGCTTTTTTCTCCCACAGACCAACCACTGCTCAGAACGGAGCTGGGCCCTGACTGACTTAGGAACTGTCACTACAGAGGCAGTAAGTGAGGGATGTCCCTGATTTCCATATCTAGAGGTAAACAGACTTTGAACAAAACACGTTAGAGAAAAATCGAAAACCATTAAAGCCTTGCTTTCGCCTCGATTTGACTTTTTCATTCACGCCTAGGTATCTGTGCTGTGAAGCCAAGACTCGCCTTGTAATATTAAACTTGGTCCTTCTGGTCAAAAACAAAACAGCCCCGTGAACAGACCAAGGAGCGTGGCGGGGCATTCGGGAACATCGCTCAGAACCCGGTGGGAACCAAATGCAATTAAAGGCAAATGTACCCCCGTGTCGGACTCCACGCATCTGGCTCCAAGGGAAGGTGGGACCGACCATGAGCCTCCCCAGGTGGAGACAGCCCCAAGGTCACAGTGCAGCCCGCCCCGGCTCCCACACGCATCTGGCCTGTGAAGCCCCCGCCCGCAACAGGGCCACACGGCCAGTTCGGGCCCTGCGGCCACTCGGAGCCGGAGCACATTGCCAGGGGTAAAGCTGGGGGGGTCTCCACACCACAATTCACCCCTCACCTTCCCCCGTCACTCTGTGTGAGATACAGAACGTGCATTAGGAGCACCAGGGCGCCCAGGACAGAGCTCAGGTAGAATGAATGACCAGAAAGACTATGAGTATGCATAAGAAGGCAACACAGGGCCATCGTAACACAAAACCGGCCATTTTTAAAAAGCACAAAGAAGAAATATTGTACGTATGGATGTACCAAACTTGATTCAAGTCTTCTCTTCCTGTTGAAAACGCGGACTGTTTCCCACTTTAGTCTTGCTTTATGATCTAACCTGTACAAACAGATCCATGGAAATCAATCCCCTCTGTCCGCAAGGAGGCTGGGACATTTAAATAATTATCTTCTACAAACGTCCGCCACAAAGGTCCTGATTCCTGACAGAATTTCACTGCACGAAAGTCACACAAAATTTCCCGAGTTAATACCCCATTTGTTCTCAGTGTTTAACATTTTGCCGACCCTGGCATACTTCTCTTGACTAAATCTGAATTCTGTCAGCTCTCATTCTAACAAAAATCCAGTCTTGGAGATAAGAAGCAATCCATTGGGGGCCACACAATAGCAAATCAATATTTTCCAGCTAAAGGAATAGTTGGGAGCTGCAGAATTACAGGGAAGAGGGGGGGAATCTTGCTCCAGCTCTTGGAGGAAGCTATCTGAACATGCTTAATAAACTATTAAGCATATCGTTGTCAATCACCAAGAGGGAAACGCAGGAGCCTCCTCTCCCGATGTTGTCTAATCACAGTTGTGAGTTCTAGAAATAGCGGCTGGGAGGAGGAAGAGCAAAGAGTGGTCAAACCAGATTTTGAAAACCTCGTCACAAATCTAAGGAAACCTCCACTGTCTGATGGCCTTCGCTATCCACTAACGAAGTCTGTGATTGCCATCATCCAGGTTTAGGTACAAAATGCTCGCTAATCCTCTGTGAACCTCGACTGGGCACCTCCAGGCCTGGGATCCACAACAGAGAGAGGATCAGAGAGCCACAGAGACTCTTGGAGGCCTTGGAAGACGAAACTCTGAGGAAAGGCAAATGAGGCTATGATTATCCAGCTGGAGGAAGACCGGACTGAGGGAAGAATTCTGAACTTCGTTCAAACATAGAGGGGATGGTGAATGGCCAAGGGAACTCACTCACACTCCGCAAAGTCAATAAGGAGAAACGGATTTTACCTGCAACGTGAGGAAATCACCTGAGCTGTAGCGGAAAACTTCCTAGTGGCATCTCCAGCCATTCCTTCATGAGGGCGTCCAGTCCACAAATATGTGTTCAGAACTTACTTGCTGGCCAATTAAATGTGTTTCTAATAAAGACTCATTCATTAATTTGATGAGTATTTGTTGAGTTTCCGCTATTTACAGGTAAAACAAATAAAAACATCATAAAAACCAAGAACTTTATACTAGTGCAGAGTTATTTTCATGAGAGATCATACTTGAAGTCTTAAAAATGATAAAGGAGGTAGGCAGCCCATGCACAGTAAGGCATGCAGATGTGAAAAGATGAAATTTTCATCCTCTTGATTCCATGAACTAACTGGCCAGAATCCATTCTATTAGAGGGATTCCCGCCCTATGGACTTGTCTACGTCATAAGATTGGAACATTGCGTTTTAAAAGTAAATAGGGGGTGCCTCGGTGGCTCGGTCGGTTAAGCGTCCGACTCTTGATTTCTGCCTAGGTCACGATCTCACAATTGGTGAGTTCAAGCCCCACATGGGAGTCTGCACTGGCAGTGAGGAGAGTCTGTTTGGGATTCTCCCTCTCCCTGTCTCTCTGCCCTTCTCCCGCTTGCGTGTGTTCTCTCTCTGTCTCAAAATGAATAAAGAAACACTTTAAGAAAATCAAAATAAAGTAAATAGGAAATGGCTGCTTCATGCAGCCACATCCTAAGACGTGGATGGACATCTCAGTTGCGGGGGAGGCAGCGGCTGGAGATGCAACACTGTGCCAGTCTCCCCGGCACAGGGTCTCTGTCCGGGAAACCCACAGGACACAGGGCAGTGTTAAATGGCCTTGGGTGGCAAGAGCTGAACGAAATGATCTCAGCCCTCCCACGGCAGAGCGTCCCGCAGTGTGACACGGCACCAGCCCGAAGCTCGCTGCAAGGACTTCAGGTAACCACAGTCAACTCCCCGCAGTGGAAGTGTCCAATGACGAGAGCCTGGCAAGGAGAGCGATGGAGAGTGACAGGTGTAGCATGAAGAGGAGACGTGACCTTGATCTTGGCACACACCCGGGCAGACAGGGAGCACAAAAGAGAAGGGTACACCTCCAGCTCAACCTGTGTCTTCAAAGAAGGGCTTTCTCCTTGTTCGGTTTTGACTAAACTGGATGTTTGGGAAGTCGACGCTTCTCCCTTGAGAGCCTCTGAATTATAGAGGGGCCTTGGGACCAGACCACATTCATGGCAACTCAATTTGTTGTGCCGTCACACAATCCCAACACCCTACTGAAGCGTGTTGGAACCTCTGCTCCTGAGAAAGATTCACAGGCCTCACCCAAAGGTGAGAATGAAGCAATTCCCTCCCACAGAGAAATGCTGAGGGCAAAATGAGGGAAGGCACACAGGGTACCCACCACAGTCACTGGCCCGCGACAGGCAGGCCACTTGTGGGCAAAGACTCCTGCCTTTTTACCCCTGGAAAGGACAGAGACAGCCTGCATCAGAATCACCCTGGACTCTTTTTTTTAAAATGTTTATTTATTTTCGAGAGAGAGAGAGAACAAGAGAGAGACGGAGGGAGAACGCAGGTGCGGGAGGGGCAGAGAGAGAGAGACAGGGAATCCCAAGCAGGCTCTGAGCGGTCAGCACAGAGCCTGATGCGGGTCTCAAACCTACGAACCGTGAGATCGTGACCTGAGCCGAAGTCAGATGCTCCACCAACTGAGCCACCCGGGGCCCTGGACTCTTTGGCATAGGTGGTGCTTTCTGGGCCACAGCCTGCACGTACGGAATCTAAAATCCTAACAAGAGTTCCAGGGGTGACCCTCGGGCATACTAGGGTTCGAGATCCACGCACTGAGGAGGGATCCCAAGCACACACACAGACCCCTATTCCAGATCCTTTCTCTTACTCGATCTATGTGGCAATATAAGAGCATTTTCAAACTACTATCTTCAAATAAAAATACGCACAGAGGAGAAATTCCTCATTCCAAAACCACAAAGATGTTACAGATGCCTGTGTTATAAGTACACCGGTTGCAAAACCATTACCTATTTTGTTTTTTTTTCAACAAGCCTCCTAGCTGGACTCCTTGGCCGACCAATCCCTCCAACCTCTCAGGACACCAACTAAACTGTCCTAGGGTACAGTGGCTCCCCAGCGTCTGCAGCTCCCTGCCCCAACAGCTGAAGTTGCAGGCGGCATGTCCTGTGGCCCCCGGCCACGCGGCAGACACCCCTCCTGCTCGGCTGGCCCGGGCCTTCCCACTCTTATTCCCTGGCATGCAACCAGCCAAAAGAATCTGCAGTCTGTTCCCTGGCCTGCTTTTTCTTTATTTTCTGCCTTTTCCCCCCCGTATCCTCCACCTAGACTGTTCTTTCTCATCTCCTCACGTACAAAGCCAATCTGAAGGCCACTCTTTACCCCTCGCCGTGGGAAGGGAGCAGCCCTTCCTGTGAATTCGCATCAGGCTCTCTCTTAGTTCCTAACCCTGTCTACTCTTCAAGGTGTTTGTGGGCATGTATCATCTCCCCAACAATACCTTAAATGACTCGAGGGCAAAGTCAATGTCTTGACCACATGTTTATTTTTCACAGCCCCTTGCACTTAGTAGCTGCTCAATAAATACAACTACCGGGACCCAATCACTGCGAAATGTTAATTATCTTTTTGCACGTGACCGCAGCAAACATAAAGCCGCGTCACACAAACCCCACATTGTTTCTTCCAACACTCTAAATATCCCCGGCCTGCAGAAAAGGGAAACTTGAGGCACGGGTCTTCGGAATCTGTCGTATTATTGATGATATGATTGGAACCATGGGAAGATACCCATCCAAGGGATTCTTTCCCTCAGAAACAAAGGGGAAAATAATTTCCATGGAGAATACGACGCAAGCCCTCAAACATTACTTAAGTGTCAGCGAAACAACAAAGTGGAAACACGGTGGATACAACGATACACGCTGGGTGCTGGGTCTCAAACTCAGTTCTACACAGGAAGCGATGCAGAACACGCACGGCAGCCACCTAGAAGCCGGAGACGCCATCGTCGATCATCGGCTTCTACCAAAAAATTGCAAAAGGAAAGACTGCTGCCAACTTTGTGGTCATCATGACGGTCGGTGGTATTCTCCTTTATATGAAGGACGGGGGCACGAGACTGCTTTGTCCTTAGCACGCCAGACAAAAAGGTCACCTCCCTGGGGCCATCTAGGAAGCAGGTGTCAACTCTGTTCCCAAAGCCACTGCTACAAAGGGGGTATGCTGGCTCTCCTAAGCGGTTCTATTTCTCTTTAAATAACAATTAACTATAGAGCCAAGGAAAAATTGAAAATTGGTAGGGGAGAAGAAGGTCTCACAAGATTTATAAGCTGTGTTCAAATCAAAGGTTGCTGCATCTGACACCATTTGCAGCTATTAACGGCACTTGATAATATTGATGTCACTTTTTATGTACAGCAATATAATTAGTAGCGTCATTACTATTATCTTGCCTTTGTCACTAACTACATCTCTATAAGCGTAATTTACTGGAGGGGAAAACTGAAAAATATTTTAAATGAATCTATCCCATGGCATCATGCCAAGGTATAAAAGATTATTTTCTACTACAAAACATTAATAATACCTACCAGTGGAAAGTTTCTGGATGTTATTATACTAATCACACAGTACATCCCTGAGCACGAAGGTGATGAGTCCCACCATTTTTGTTCGCACCTTAGGTATAAAATCAGGGCCCATCAGAGAGAGTCCCTGCTGGTAGTTCTGGTTCAACACGCTATGGATGGAGGCCAAGCCAAATACTTAGCCCTAGAAAGGAGGGCGATATTCCTAACCGCAATCAAGTGGCTTGACACCCAGCGATTATGCCATCAGCTGGAACTCCTCTCACTAGGTGATCTGAGGAGAAACCACGTTCAGTGACACATTCCAATGCAAACTTCAACCTTGTTGAGAACAGAGTCTGAAGGCTAGGTTCTTACTGGAAAATGCACATGTCTATGGAATACTCTTCCTAGTGGTGGCGTGAAAAACAAATACCCCTTTTACTATCTTCAAACTATGAACCCCCAAGGAAACATAATTTTACTAAACTATTTGAGGGATGGGTTGTTCTGATTAAGCAGACTTTGTGGTTAAGTAAAGGGCTCACTGAAAATCTTTTATTCCATCTGTTATTGCTAAAATTCCTTTGAAAATGGGCCATATGCCTTCATGTTTCCTGCCTTAATATGTACAGTAATAAGGTACTTCTCATTCTGGATCTCATAGAGATTCAAGGTCATTTTTCAACACTATTTGGTCTAGTAGATGCAGGCAGGTGGCAGAAAGAAATGATGGGGCGCCTGGGTGGCTCAGTCAGTTAAGTGACCACCTTCAGCTCAGGTCATGATCTCACAGTTCATGAGTTGGAGCCCCGCCTCGGGCTCTGTGCTGACAGCTCAGAGCCTGGAGCCTCCCTCGGATTCTGTGGCTCCCCCTCTCTCTGCCCCTCCCCTGCCTGTGCTCTGTCTGTCTCTCTCTCTCTCTCAAAAATAAGTAAACATTTAAAAAATTTTTTTTTTAAACAGAAAGAAATGACTCTGTCTTTATTCCGTGACACAACTGAGAAATGGAGTCCAATTCAACCTGTATGCACATATGTATATAAACATTGTTCCTCGAACGGAGTTGAATAGTGCATGCCCATACTGGGAACGGTGAGCAAGTGGTTCCTCACCTCTTGAATTTAAATCAAAGTCAAGAGTAGAAAAATGCTGATTTGGACTGTCGGTTGGTGTCCAATTGACTGAATTACTGAACACTTGTAGAACAGACTAGGAAAAAGGTGATTTGATAAGGCACTGAGAGCTCAAAACAACCTCTTTCCCAGAGTCCAGGAAGGGAGGCCTCAAATCCACATCAGGTGCCCCTGGTATTCATTCATGGAGCATCCCGTACTAGCCCCATCACCACCATGACAGCAGCATCTCATCATTGTGCATCCGCCTAACTGCCTATCTGCTCCCACTAGACCAAATCTTATCCCTGCCAACCATTCATCCATTCATCTGCCAGTGAGTATCTGTCCAGTGTTCAGGGTAGTCGTAATCCAAGCGGGGTCCCCACAAGGCAGCACCGGCATCACCTTAGAGCTTTCTGTAAATGCCCATTCTCAGGCCCCACCTCAAACCGAAGGAAGGAGATGCTGTGGGGGAGGGGTCACTGTAGTCTGTGGCATAACAAGCCGTCCAGGTGAGTCTGATGGGGACCAAAAGATTGAAAGTCTGGGGTGACCATATAAACATTCATCCAAATCGGTAAACTTTTGAGGGAAAAAAGGGACATCTGTGACAATTACACCTGGAAAACAGGACTGGGACTGTCCCAGGGAAACTAGGATGCTGACCATATGTTCCTGTCCCTATGCTGCCTTAGGGAGGTGACCTAAGCGATCACCATGGGGTGACCACTTAAAAGGGATACAAAATGCGCCCATCTTATTTTAAATCCCCTTCTCCAGTGGATCATGCTGGCGAAGCGCTGTGTACGTGACCGACTTAAACACAGCAGGGCCCCCATCCACGAGTTCCTCCTGTACCCGACTATAAAGTAAATACAAGCAAAGCTGAATTAACCAAAAAATAAACAAAATGGAGAGCGGGGCAAGAGGACGCACCTAAATATTTTTCACCGTGCTTCACAGAATGGCGCCATATGAGGGGAGAGGCCTAAACCTTGAGTTCAAAGAGAGATTTGTGTTCTAAAACCAGCGCTGCGTCCAAAGCCACGGCATGATCTCGGGCAGGGCATTCCCCGCTCCAGCCTGTTTCGTGATCTGAAGTGAAGCGTGGCCATCTTGTGTGAGCAAGAAAATAAATGACAGTATTAGATTATGACCCATAGAATAAAAGAAATATCCGTGAGTTCGTACTAATATAAATACATGACTGAATAAACACATAACGGGGGAAAAGGGGCAGATCTTCTTTACAGAAGAATTCCAATTAATAAAAGCAGAGGGAAAGAGGGAAAGAGAAAATCTTCATTAGAACACCACAGTAATCATTTCTGCAGGCAACGTTCACCGATGGATGCTGACATTGGTGGGTGAAACATTTAAGAGCAATGGGATATTTGCGCAGCCTCAAAGCATCTCCTCCCAAATTGAGTCACGACTGTGGTGACTGTCCCATGGGCCCAGCAATTCTGCCAATAGCTGGCCTGGCCACCCACACGAACAGAGCTCAGTGGACTCACACTCTCATGGCTTTCTCGCTACAGGCTTTTTGAGAAGATGGCTTCTTAACAACTCAGGAGCCTGATAGCATGGCAGTTGACAAAACCTCAAAGTAAGAATAAGACAATAGCTTGCTTGTACAGAACGGCCCTGCAAAACGCAGGAGGAAATATTAATATTAGTAATAAACATGTAGGAGAGGCTGCCCGTTACAATGCTGCCTTGCAGCGGAGCCAATCTCTAAAGCACAGACGAATGGAGACCCATGCGCATGCCACACACATTTGCGCCCATAATGAGGATTCTGCTGGTCCAAGCGGAAGAGACCAAAACAAAGAGAGGACGGAAGCCCGCAACCCGCTTGTTTTCTTAGGGCATCAAATCATTTCCCATATGGGATGCTTTTAAGAGACAGCCATGAGTGTAAGAAGTCACGTGGGTCATTCAAACGGTGAATCCCAAAACCACTTTTAAAAAGTAATTAAGGAAAGGGCTGGCTTATATTTAGACCCGGTGAGCATTTTGTTCAGGCAAAGCGGAACCATGGAACCAATTCGGGCAAGCCAGGAAATGCCTCTTGAAAGACAGCGCCTCATGCAGAGGGTGGCCCTGGGAGGGTCCCTGCTTAGTGACCATCCGTTCCAAGTTCGAGAGTGACCACCTCACCTCAGACGGTGGCCGATCACCGGCTTTAACTGAACTGACCTTTTGGATGTTTTCCGTCTTTCCAGCTCCTTCCCATGGGAGGTAATTAGATGTTGTGGCTAAAAAGACTTCTGCCTTCATGGACACGGAGGGACAAAAATAAATAAGCGACAGGGATGGTCGCAGCCAAGGGTCCGAACACCTACTTTGGCCCTGTCACAAAAAAATAGGCTGCTGCCTTCCTCGTGCTCTAGCCTAGGAAATCCAGTCTGGGAGGCACAAGGCAGCTTGCCCATGGTCGTGGGGTAGCTGTTTGTGTGGTTCCAGAGCATGAAAAGTTGTCAGGAAGGTGTCAGGAGACCACGTGCTAACTGGCACAGACATGTCCAAGGCCAGGCGGCCAGGTTCGGGCCTGGGAGGCCTCAGAGGCAGAGATGCCATTACAGCTCTCCCCCTGGTGGTCCACCGTGTGATGTGGGGGACCAAGCTCCACTTCCACGTGTGGCCTTGCTGGTGAGGAAGATGAGAGTGACCCCAAAGATCACGCACAGCCAGTGCCCCTTAACTTTCTGTCCATTCCTTTAACAAATACGCACCCAGCTTCTACTCAGGGCCAGGCTCTAGCCCACCTCGAGAAACATGCAAAAATGTGACAAGAAATATCGATCCCACTTGCTTCGGGCCTCGGACTGCCCTTCAGCCTGGGGGCACGTGTGTGCACGGATGGATGTGCAGGAGACGTTAATCTGTATCCTTTACCCAACTGGACCTCGACGTGTGTGGTAACAATTATATATGCACCGGGCCTGCACTAATGGGTTTGAAAATGCATCCAGGGGCGCCTGGGTGGCGCAGTCGGTTAAGCGTCCGACTTCAGCCAGGTCACGATCTCGCGGTCCGTGAGTTCGAGCCCCGCGTCAGGCTCTGGGCTGATGGCTCGGAGCCTGGAGCCTGTTTCGGATTCTGTGTCTCCCTCTCTCTCTGCCCCTCCGCCGTTCATGCTCTGTCTCTCTCTGTCCCAAAAATAAATAAAAAACGTTGAAAAAAAAATTTAAAAAAAAAAAAAAAAAAAAAGAAAATGCATCCATTCGGCGCCAGGCCACCCTCAGTGAGCTAAGGTGTGGGTTCTGGGTGGCAAACTTCCTTAAGAGGTCAAGGATCAGGCATGGAAGTTGACCTCCTCGTCCATCTGCAGGAGAAACTGCGCTAAGTGCTGCTAGGGAAACCGTGATTTCCTGAGGGCTGCAGGACCCAGGACTGCGTCTTTAAGAACCTTCTCCTTTGCCAAAAAGTAGACTTCGCTCAGCTTGACCGAGCGGAACGGTTTTTGGTTTTTTTTGAGTCAACTGAAACCACCCACGGGGCAAGCTTCCTGACGCTGCAGAAGACATCTATGAGTCCCACAGGCAGCGTTCGCCTCTCCACATAAATGCAGAAGTAGGAGACCATGCCCGACAGGGCCAGGACTAGCACACTGCCGCTGTGTAACCGACTCCGCAAAGCCCTGGTCAGCCGTGACCGGAGACGGATGTAAAGATGGTGGGCACGCACTGGGCACAGGGCACAACGCGAGACGTTCCTTTTCAAAAGACGTGTGCCAAGCAGAGGTTAGTTTTCCTTTTGCAGCAAAGCATTTGCACGGGAGAAGCCCACGCTGTAATACAGAAAGGTTCAAGGAGAATGTAAATGGGAGACCCGTGTTCTCCCACGTGCTATCACTCCCCCGGTGATTTAGGCCCTCTAAGCCTCAGTTCACTCATCTGTAACATGAGGGTACAGACTGCCTGTCCTGTGTACCTACTGAGCATGAAAAGAGCTCCGTGAAGCTCTTTCTGTGACGCACAGAACAGAACCACATCTGCTGTAATGTGGTCTGTTTAAAATTAACCTGCTGTGGTCCAGCCATGAGCACAGACACCGGCGTAATGGTAATAATATGATACGCCGGACTGATTAAAATTTCAACCATGCCATCCACCCCTATCTCCTTGGAAAGTTAATGAATTAATGAATCTTTAAAGGACAGTCAGGGAGGCCTTAAAAAGACGACGCCTTTTTGAGGAAGGAGAGAAAGTGGCGGATTACAACTTAATGGCTTCGGAATAATGGTAATTTCCCTATTTTCTTCACTTGCCTTAGCTCGGCTAATGGCTTCATTAACGGCCACACTCCCCCAGCGAATAATAGAAGCCCTTGTCACATCCATCATAGTCACGTCACAATAAAACCAGTTAAATACAATCCGTGCCAGTCAGCACGAGGAATCCGAATTAGGCAAACAACTCACACGAAAGCTCGTATGTTAAATTCCCATTAACAGCAAGCAGGCAACAGGCTCCCGGCTAGGGAGACGTTAAGGGTGTTGGACGGCAACAACCCAAAAGCTGTGAGGATGAGCCACTCTTCAGCACAAGTGGAGCCACACTGTCTTTTTATTTCCTTTATTCCGGTTTGATCAAAGTAGCATATTTTCTCACAATTAGCACAATCGTGTCAAATCTGCGATGTCGTATCATAATCTGAAATGTCACTTCGTAAAAACCAGGCTGTTTGAATGACTGAGTTCTTTCTTTTCAAAAGCATGTGGCTAGGGAAAGGGCAGCTCTGCTTTTGTAAAGGATGCCAGCGATCTGTACCGGCCAAGGTACCGGCTACGGCCGCTTTCACAGCTTGACACTGGCTCTGGGAGTTCCAGAGGCCTCTCGTTGCATGGATTTTGCGTGGCTTACGAGGAAGAGGAAGCGGCTTCTCGTCACGCACAAGCCACTCCCAGAAGTCAGGGTGTTAGAGAAACTGCGTTCGCTCACTTGGGGCCACGAGGGCACCGTGAAGGGTCCTGAAGCAATAACTAAGTGAATGGGACCCCGGTAGCCTAAGACCAGCGTCGTTTACTCCCAGGAAGTGGTGTCCGCTCCAGGGGAGGCCACGCTGGTGTGAATTACGCCAAAGGACAGTCTCCGTTGTGGGGAGGATACACTTAGCCTCTGTGACTGCACTGGCTTTTCTCTGTTCTAGTTTGCTCCCGTGTTACACGACGCAGTGTGATGGGATTCGTTTTAGATTCAGAAAAAATGGGGTGGGGTGGAAAGTCAATCTTTCGCTGGTCAGTGACGGTCTTTGTTCCTGCTGATACTATTATCTCCGGCCCCACCCCGCCCCTGGCCCACGGCTCGCTGCAGATAACGATTTGTCCCTTTAATTTAAGAATGCAGAAGGTTTCCAGTGTTTCCTTCTGGCGATGTAAATATGAACCAGCTGGACGTGGTAAGGTTTTAGGTATTTCATTTTCGTCCTCATCTTGAAATACTGTTTATATTTAACATTTCTCTTTATTAGCAAATGTAATATATAAACCTCTCTTCCATTCTCTTGAGCAACCCCAGATTAACAAAAGTGCACATATTTTCAGCAGATGCCTTACAGTTATTTCTAATTGGAACAAGCTGGTGTTTCGGGCTATAAGAAAAGAAACGACGTCTTATATCTAGCAGCTCAGATCAGGTCCTTTTAAACGAGCCGCAGTTTCAGACATAATCTAACAAAGTGACGTGGGGCATTTAACTTCCAGAGACGCTGGGGGTGGGCGGTGACGCAAGGGCTTTCCGTCCACGTTGAGCCCCATCGAAACAATCGAAGTAATACACGGCTCCCCTGTATTGAACGGCTAATCAATGCCAGGTATTAGACTTTGTCTGAGTAATGAGTATTATTCTCCCCCATTTCACAGATGAGGAACTGGGAGGCAGTAGGGCCTAAGGCTAAGAGCTGGCTTCCGAACCCAACCCAGTCTCTGTAGCTGTGTGATGCTGAGCGGGTCAAGAACCTTCTCTAGTTGTCATCTGTTAAAATGAGGGAGGGGGGATCATTCCAACCTTCAGGGCAGTACAGAGAGTTAAAAAAATAAAAAACAGATATGAAAGTACAAGGTACGTAATAAGGCCTAATAAATTACATTGTTTTGTCTGCCCATAACTCTCTTAAGACTAAATTTAGAGGTTACCCAGAGTTTAAGAAAAAATACAACTGTGTAATGCATCACATGCTTACTGGGGGATTAAAAACAATTTCTAGTTAGCAGAGCCTGTCTGTTTTTCTGCGTGGAGCCACAAAGATTCTGCTTAGCCGAGAACATGTCAAGGAAGGACCACTGAGGGACACAGACAACAGAGGACAGGTACTTTAAATAGCAAATGAAAGTCTTTAGCGTGGAGGAGATCTCTCTGAGGCTCAGTTGTTTCATCTTTAAAATGGGAATTGTCTTCCCTCAGTAAGTTGTTTTTTTTTGTTTGTTTGTTTGTTTTCCTATCTTTCTCCATAAGCTCTTGTCAGGACTAAATGAGAGAAGACACGCAGAGCACTTGGCACGACACGTTGAGCAAACCAAGAATCCGTAAGGGGTAGCCATTCGGGGATCGAAGCCTTGTCTTCTTTCTGGTTGCTGTTCTTGAAGGATCAGATGGTGGTGGTGAGCACGACAGTGGGCTTCGACAGTCAGGTAGACTCGGCCACTGCCTCTCTAGATCAACTGAGTTGCAATCTGCATCGTAACACAATAAAGTTGGAGAAGCACGCCTCTAGTAAGGTGCCCTTCAACTTGGCTATGCCAAGCGTGGTCTGGGAAACAGCAGCATGGGCGTCAGCTAGAAGCCGGTTAAAAAAGGCAGCTTCTGGGGCCCCAGGCTGGACCCATTTATTTGAGTCTCCGGGGCTGAGCCTGGCAATCTGCATGTTTCTGGCTGTGCATTGACTGTATTCGTCACAGTGCCTTCCACGCGGTAAGCATCAATACACGACCCCGTAACATCTGCTTGGATTAAGTCCTTGATAAACAGCTCCCACATTAGAAAGGGTAGTTGTTTGTTTGTTTTTTAATTTAGTCAAATATCCGTCGGTGTTTCTGTTGTAGACTTTGAGAGAGTGGGGGAAGTTTGGTCTAATCTCACTGGAGGCCACCTTTGTGCCAAGGAGAAAGATGACCCGTGTCTGGGTCTATTTCTTAACTTGCTTCACTACAAACTGCCTCCTACCCCCGCACGCCCGGTGTGGCATCGCAAGGACACAGCTATCAGAGCTGGCCCCGCTGAAAATGCCTCATTTCCTACCATTAGATGGGAGAGCTGTTTAATCTCGATGCTGCTGATGGAGCCACTTCCGCTTCCCCCCCCCCCCAGCCTCTCCCTCTTTCCCCTCTGCTCTCAGAGCTGCCTCCCAAACAGGCAAAGCTTCTCTACCTGCAGCTGTCAGCTAAGCAGTGGGGAGGAGATGCAGGGCGCTGGCTACCAGGCCACCAACAGTGAACGGGCCTCAGTGAAAGCTCCTGGAAACAAACAAAAGCCTGCCTTGCCTGTTACTTTCCCTACAGAGCCACGGCAGGATCCAAGGGGCTGCCATTACATAAGCGCTCGCTGGAAGGAAGGACACCTTGGACAAATCAAAAATTCGAAATGCATTTCTCCTCCTCTCCTTTCCAATCCCACACTACCATCGCAGGGCAGGCTCGCATCAACTTACACCCGGACCATGTAAATAGTCTCGGAAAGCCCTGTCCCTTATCTCTTGTCGCCCGGCACATGGCAGTCCAGTCACTCTCTGTGCCTGTTGATATGTACCTCTCACCTAAGCAGCGTTTGCCCTGGGACTTGACCCATGTTCACCAAACCTCTTCTTTGACAGCTGTTGTCATGTGTACATGACAGGATATTAAGAAACCTTTTCAGTTCCATGATTATCTTTGGAGACACACAGGCACCTCATCTTTCAGAATATACTTGGAGTAAGGTGAAATTAATGTGTGACCTTTGTCAATCTGAAAGTTGGGAGAGGGGTTCAAAACCCTAACCGTGATTTCCTCGCAGCTGCATTGAGAATCATGACAGGGGCGCCTGGGTGGCTCAGTTGGTTAAGTGTCTGACGTCAGCTCAGGTCGTGATCTCACGGTTCACGACTTCAAGCCCCGTGACGGGCTCTGGGCTGACAGCTCGGGGAGCCTGGAGCCTGCTTTGGATTCTGTCTCCCTCTCTTTCTGCCCCTCCCCTGCGCTCGTGCGTGCGCGCGCTCTCTCTCTCTCTCTCTCAAAAATAAATAAACATTAAAAAAAGAATCATGAAACATCAGGACATTGACTTTGCATTTCAACAATAGGAGGCACTTCCCCCTAATGTTTAAATAACTCACTGTTTTTGTACTTTACATTAAATTTGCTCACAAATCTTAACCAAAGTGTTTTGTACACTGATATCGCGCATTAACGGTGTTTGCATTTGCATGGTTTTCCATCATTTGACCATCACAGAAGCTCGTGGTGTTAAGAGGGAAGAGGTTACCATGTGCACTTCACGGCTGGGGAAACTTCATTCTTTACTCTATGGCCTGTCTGAGGTCACACAGCTTTTAAAAGGGGCAGAACCCAGGCGTGAACGCAGTCTTCTCACTGTGGATCCAGGGGTAGAGCCATGCCTCCGGGTCACTGCTGACCCGACTGCTGATGTGGCACTATATTAAGATGCTATTTAGTAAAACAATTTCGTTTCAGTTCTGCCAAATCTACTTCTCATCGTCAAAGTGGACATAAATGTATGAAAATATTTCTATTAATATAGTTTCTGTAGGGGCGCCTGGGTGGCTCCGTCGGTTGAGCGTCCGACTTCGGCTCAGGTCATGATCTCAGTCTGCGAGTTCGAGCCCCACATCGGGCTCTGTGTCGACAGCTCGGAGCCCGGAGCCTGCTTTGGATTCTGTGTCTCCCTCTCTCCCTCCCCCTCCCCTGCTCATACTCTCTCTCTCTCTCTCTCTCTCAAAAATAAATAAACATTAATTTTTTTTTTTTAAAAAGAGAGCTTCTGTATTTCTTCTGACCGTCTGACCTCCCCCTGCCATCCCCTGCCAAAGAAAAGTTGATTTCTCATCTGCATCTCTGTCTAAAACATCTCAACACCTGGCCAGTGTGCAGCCCTTCAGAGGCCAGCCTCCCTCGGCTGCTCCAGCAATCGCTCCCCAGAGGGGGCTGGGAGATGTTTTCAACTAAGTTCGCCAGACAGACACATGCCATTTTACTCTTTAAATGGCACCAAACACAGAATTCCCAAAGTGTACTTGCTGTCTGAACTTGCCTTTTCTCAACAAAGTTTCCAGTTTAATTAAAATTTTCTTTAATTAAAATGCAAATATTCTAGGACTTTAACAATAAATTGTTTGCACCAGACCGAGTAACAGCCCTCAAAGGCTTTGGGGAAAAAAAAATAGTTTCGACTGCAAGCTATAGATTCAGATTTCACCGCTCACAGAGATGGGTAAAGATCTTTGATTTTCCTATTGGCTTAATCGGTTTTCAACAGAAGTGCAGATATCAAAATGGGTGTCTAGGATTCACATACAGAGACGACAAGTCCCAAAGTTCATGACCGCTAAGTATCCTATGAAGCTATTTTTTATTAGTCTCTTCACAAAGTTTTGACACGGGTAGTCAAAAATGCTTTCAGCTTGGGAACGAACAATCACTAGATATCTGCATTAGTTTCTTCCGGAAAACACCCAGAGAGAAGTTCCAGCAAGTCTCTCTCCCTCGCAGCCTTCCCGGTAGGCCGGGGCCTCTACTCGCACCGTCAGTTCCACTGGGCAGCCCTCGACGCCGCCTCAGTGATGCCGACGGCACTGCGCGAGGCACCAGGGGAAGGGACAGTGAGTCCCCGCGGGCTGGCACCCCAGCCACCCCCCACCCCCGGCTCCCAACACTGCGGGCCAAGCGTCCAGGCACAAGAAGGCAGCCCCCTGACGGAAGGCAGGTGCTGAGGAGCGTCCACGGGAGGTGACTCCAGGGACCGCATTTAGGGTCCTCACGGACGGTAGAGTTTGTCAAGGGCAAAATGTGGGCATGCGAATGGGGGGGGAGGTACTCCAGGCACAGGGAACAGTCTGCAGCAGGGGCCTAGCAATTTCTCACCGCCGTGGCCACACATCAGCGTCACGCAGGGGAGCTTATGTAACGTGCTAGGAAAGCGGACGCCGCCGGCCAGGGAGCAGAACCGGGCGGTGACGGGCGTGGGCAGTGCAGCCAGCAGCCACGAGCAGAGTGGGCGGCCCCCCAGTCTACACCATCGCACACTGGAGGAGCAAGAATAGAGAAATGTTCGCCGAAACAGGGGCGCCTGGGTGGCTCAGTCGGTTGAGCGTCCGACTCCGGCTCAGGTCATGGATCTCAGGGTTCGTGAGTTCGGGCCCCGCATCGGGCTCTGTGCCGACAGCTCGGAGCCTGGAGCCTGTTTCGGATTCTGTGTCTCCCTCTGTCTCTGACCCTCCCCCATTCATGCTCTGTCTGTCTCAAAAAAATAAACGTTAAAAAAAATTTAAAAAAAAAATGTTCACCGAAAGATGAAGGAAAAGAATAAAAATATTTCTTGCTATAACCATATGCTCAGGGGTCTGAGCAGCTTTTTCTTTTTAAGTTTATTTATTTTGAGAGAGAGAGAGAGAGCACGGGGAGGCACAGAGAGAGAGAGAGAGAGAGAGAGAGAGAGAGAGAGAGACAGAATCCCAAGCAGGCTCCGCACGGTCAGCATGGAGCCCAATGTGGGGCTCGAACTCCCAAACCAGGAGATCACGACCGGAGCCGAGATCAAGAGTCGGACACTTAACCGACTGAGCCACCCAGGTGCCCCCTGGGCAGGATTTAATTAGAGACTCAGGAGGTGAGGGCGGCTCTGCCTTCATGGAGATCTTTCCCCGCTGGAGGCAGGGGACAAGGTGGGAAAGGGAGGAGCACACCTGTGAGGAAGGCAGCTTCATCTACAGGTACAACTACAGGATGCCACGTTAAATTTGAGTTTCACATAAATAACGAATTATTATTTGGGTAGAATTATGTCCCCTGCAATATTTGGGTCATACTTATACTTCAAAATTTCAACGTGTGAAGAAAGAAAAGAATGGAGGTAGATCATTTTAAGGGAGGTTTTAAATGCCAGCCTTGGGAGTCATGCGGATGAAAGGTACCGTGTGAGGGGCACAGCCAGCGGTATGGCAACGTCGTATGGCAACTGATGGTAACTGCACTTGTGAGGCCAGCTGAACGTACAGATTCAGCTTAACGTACAGAGTTCTCGAATCGCTACATTAGACACCTGAAACTAATGTAACATCGTGTATTAACTATACTTCGATCAATCAGTCAAATCAATCAATGCCAGTCTCGGGAATCTGGACTTAATTCCTAATAATCAAAACCGTATCTTTGTAAGAATAACCACAATGAAGGTGGTGGCAGCGATGAGTATTAAGTATTATGGGCCAAGTCCTTGTGTGGATTACGTCGCGATCAGGTACCCAATGACTCAGGTACTGTGAGTATCTCTGTTCTACACATGAGAAAACTAAGGCACCAAGACTTTAAGTAGCTTTGCCAAGGTCACCCGGCTAGCAACTAAAAAGGTTGGCACCCCAATCCTTGTCCTCTTGGCCACAAAACTACACCTTTCAGCACTTCCCTACATATCTCAGGATGTCATTTGTGGGGCCATCCTGTTCTACTGAGTAAGCAGGTCACCAGATTGGATCCGTGATTTAGAAACAGAACGGCTCTCTGTTGGCAAGTCTGGGGTAGCCTAGACAGTTCAATAAAGTTTTAAGCATCTAAATGTCGGCAGGTAGGCAATGAACACGAAAACAAATAAAACTTTATCAGGCAACTTCTGGTACCTGCCCAATGGGCATGGTTCGTATTTTGTCAACATTAATACAGAAGGCACCCAGAGGGGGACTGCTGTCTGGTATTAGGGTGTGAGCTGAAACCAACACGTGATGCTGACTTTTAAATTACCTGGCTCTTCTGACTAAGTGATAATCCCTGCCGTTTATACATCCGTTCAGGTCTCTCCACGGCAGCCACAGATCAGGGCACTCGAGCACGGAGTTTGAATATGCCTAAAGCCACGAAGCTGGTCCCGAACAGAGGTCTCTGGACGCTCGGCTCAGTGCTGGCCCGCCGCCGTACCGCCCAGTGATCCTAGCTGAGAGACGCAACAAAGTTTTGACTCACGTGGCAACGCGCAGCTTCACCTCTTTTGCTGGAAGCAGAGTTCTATTCAAATCCTTTGACTCTACATGATTTAGTGAGCTAGTGTGAATGAAACGTTCACAGTAGAGACCTTGCTCTAAAACCTTGTTTCCCCCGATGGATTTAGCCAGGGAAATGGAAAATCTGGCAAAAGTAACAGGGATTACAACTAAGTCTGGTTTGTAAAGGAAAACCAAAGGACTTAGTGAGCTGTATTTCAAGCCATAAAGTTTAAGCTGAAAAAGTCCTTGAGCAGATTTATCATTCGTTATTAAAATATCAAGTAACGAGGGGCGCCTGGGTGGCGCAGTCGGTTAAGCGTCCGACTTCAGCCAGGTCACGATCTCGCGGTCCGGGAGTTCGAGCCCCGCGTCGGGCTCTGGGCTGATGGCTCGGAGCCTGGAGCCTGCTTCGGATTCTGTGTCTCCCTCTCTCTCTGCCCCTCCCCCGTTCATGCTCTGTCTCTCTCTGTCCCAAAAAAAAAAAAAAAAAAAAAAAAAAAAAAAAAAAGCAGATGATTTAAAAAAAAAAAAAAAAAAAAAAAAAAATAAAATATCAAGTAACGAAAACTGGAGTTAATGATTTACTCAATGAATTTTTCAGAATTCTGATATATTTCAAGCCAATGAAAACTGATGAAAATCGGTTGGGAGGTTATGGAAAACACATTTATGGAGCTGGTAAAACTAATCAATTTCTAGATTCGTCTGACTAAACTTATTAGAATAATGGCATAAATATGACCTCAGTAGACATTCGGTAACATATTCCCTTTATTTTGGTTAAACTCTCAGGAAGACACTTGCATGGATCGAAAGTTCCCCGATTCATTGCCGGTTAGAGAAACTAAAATGAAATAAATTAGCAAAGGCTGACACAATCTGCTCGTCACCACAAGGCCATGTTTCAACGTTAAAGCCAGTACTGCACTTGCAAATCATAATTTACACACTCCTTCACACGATCATTTTGGAGGAGAGGAAGGATTTATTTTCCTCTGGCAATTATTGTATCAACGTGTTTAACCTTTACGTTGGAAAACCCAATCTGAATCCCAAAGACAGAACGATGTGTGGCCTCGAGTTCTGCTCAGTGGTAACAGAGGGTGACTGCCTTCCAGAGAGAGTTCCTGTCTTCCAGAGAGAGGGGCTAAGACGAGCCAGGCGGCCGACCTGCTCCCGAGACATGGACACTTAATAATTTAGTGTTTGGAGACAGTGCGAAGATGGCGTTCCACCAACTGCTAAGTACACACACACACACACACACACACACGTGCGCACATACATGGAAGCGTGCACGCACGCGTGCACACACCCAGGCACGCGATCTGGTTAGACCGTTTGTGCGTGTCTCAGGGATTCAGGGAGAAACCCCTGTGTGCCAGTGCAAAGCACACACAACTGGTTTGACCAGATCGGGGCTGAATTTCTCATCCATATACCAAGGAGGCATCTAAAATTACAATCACTCCCTGGGATTCTGTTCAAAAGACGGAGGGAGATGTTCTGACCTCTTGCTGTAGTCTCCTTCTTTCAAACATTCCTAACCCCATCTCTCCAAGTGCTCTCCCTTTGTCTTATTTGTTTTCTTCTTTCTAAAACACCTTTCATAAGGAATGTCTATGTTAACGGACAGAAGCTCTATTTTTTTTCTGACTGAACTGCCTATAAAGCCACTCCTTGACCATTCTTCCTGCGTGTGTGTGTTTTGGTTGTAGTGCATATGGTTAAATAAATCTTACTGAAATGCACAATAGTGTCATCTACAACCAATTACCATCAGCAATTGCTTTGTAAACACTCAACAATAAAACAATTTATTTTAGCGAACAGAGTCTATGTCAGTCCAACATTAAGTTAAAAAATAGCATGGAATCTACCTCAACCACAGTAGTGCTTAATTGCTACTCAATTTGCATAATTTATACAAATTAATGTAGACTCAATAATTAGCATTTTCATATGGTTTATTGGAATCTAAAAGGCATAACAGTATGGTCTGTTAGCAATCTGAACATGTTGAAACAATATGTTTTGTGAGTCACTGGCATCTTAAGTTAGCTTTGCACAAAATGAGAATCAGGAAAACGTACAAATGTCAATTTGTATGATCTGCCTTCGCTGTGTTACTAAATCTAGGTTTCAATGATGTACTTTTTGGTGATGTTGATGAACTGATTAAAAACCACCCCTGAAGAGCGTTAACAACACTTGAACAAATAAGACAGGCAGACGCTAGTCCAATATTTTGTTTTTTAAAAGGGCAATTCATGCTCTCTCGTAAATACTTCTTCTTCCCACAAAGGTACGCAGCCGTCATTAAATAAACAAACAAATAAATAAATAAATAAAAATAAAAGTTGAGTAAAATCAGCTGAGTTGTGTCGCTGTCAAAGCGAGCAAACATCTGATCCCCCGGTAATAAAAATACAAATATTTCCAACTTCTTGTGTAGACAGACGCATGCCGTATGGCTCTAACATTTCCAAATTTAAAACTAATACATGGAACAGCACTAACCGCTCCACCAGCCCCCACATTTGTATATCGCTTCATAGCTCACAAGTGCTTTGGCCTACACTGCCCCCTAGGACCTTCACAACAGCCCCATCTCACAGATGGAAACACTGAGGCCCCTGGAGATCCCACACTCCTCCCTCCCTCATGTGTTACCTATAGGAAGCGGTCCTCCGTAAATGAATACCTGTTCAGCAGCACCCTCAAGATGCTGACGAATAGTTTCTTTTCTATTTAAAGCCCAAGGTAAAGGACAGGTTGGAAACATGAGACTTGTATACCGTCGCTCCACGCAAGATACAGCAGGAAAACATTCAGCGTTCTGGAACACGACGGTTCATCTTATTTAGATCGGTACGAGGTTAAATTGCCTTCTTTGGTGAAGTTGAATATCCGGTCCTCCTAACAAACTCCATGTTTTGTGAAGACTACTTCAGAAAGGGGACGGGGGCGGGGGGGGGGGGGGGGGCATCTGGCCTTCACCTCATCATCTCACAAATGCATTTGAATGTTCTGTTCAGATTTTCACTATATTTTCATGTTTGCTGTAACCTTTCTGGTACACTTTTAATAAAGCCAGTCTGTGTTAATGAGAAAAGTTCTATTTTTCTGAATGAACTACCATTAAAGCCATTTTCCTGTGTGTGTGCCTATAAAAAAAAGAAAACCCCAGGGCGAAGTTAATGTCTGTTTTCTATTTTTCCTCGTCATCGGTTCCCAGATTACTCAACCGGGCGCCTTGCAGACAGTAGGCACTCCAATATCTCCCAAGCGATTGAACAGACAAGGGCAGAAGGCTTTGAGCTTTAAATTCCCTGACAAAAGGAGTTCGGGCACCATACCCACTGGCATTCCTTGTCCTGGGCCCATTCGTTGTACGCAAGTTCCAATGTCCCTGTTCACGAAGTATGGCACTAATTTGTTTCCCTGAATTCCCGGCTTCCAGTCTTAAAAATGTTGAGGCTCTCACACACCAAGCGTCCGTCGTCAGCACCTGCTGGCGGCACGGGGAAGTGCAGCTTAACTGTACTAGACATTGGCAAGCAGGCCAAAATACAAGGATTACGACCGGAGTAAGGGGATCTCAAGGCGTCCGGTTCTTTCTCGTGGAGGGCGGAAGACACGGGAGGGAGAGAAATACACGGCAATTACGAACGATCCACGCAAATCACCCCGAGGCGACACTTGCCAAATCATCTGCCTTGGAAAATGTTTTCGGCTCAACCCAAGGGGAGATTTCTGGACATTTTTATCATGCGATCATATTTTTCATAGGAATGGTCCTGATATTTACTGAGCACTTATTACAAGCCCGGCATAAGGTTACTGGATAATAATAGCAAACCTGACCCCGGATGACCTGAGAGTAAGAATGATAACAGCAGCTAACATTTCTTGAGCGCTCGCTACGACTCCGGAACTGTTCTAGATACTTTGCAATGTATATTAGATGTATAAACTCATCTAATGCTCCCAAGGGCCCTGCGAGGGAGGCCCGGCTCTTTATGACATGCCAGGCACGCTTCTCAGCCCGTTTACGTATCCACCTGTCCCACGGCCACAACCACCCGGTGAGATGGGCGCTAAAATGATGAGGAAGCAGCAGGCTGTTCCAAGACAGTCACCCACTTATGTCTCATTTCCAACACCAGAAGCAAAGAAAAATGTTCCAATTTTCTTCTTAATAATCTTTAAGACCACCTGGCAACACTTAGGAAAAGCTGGGTGGGTTTTCAAGATGCCTCATTCTTTGGTTTGGAAACCTGGTTGTGAGGGTGCTAGAAACTTCAAAGCGGGTTGCCATGTGGTGGGACCACTCCTACTGTCCGCACAATTCGTTCACCCTAACCTCGTTGGAGCACGTGTGCACATCAAAAGGTGGCTGTTCAAAAATCATTTCGCATCAGAGACAAGAGGATAAACATGCACCCAATTTATCACTTTTCAAGCTCGATTTTGATATGTTAACAACCATCAGTTAAACAAACGAATGATTAGGTCGAGAAGAGAAATGTCAACACAGCCAGTGGACGCGTGTACTGATCAGCCCGTGGCTGTGGCTGTGTTTCTCTGTGCCTTGGGTTTGCCTATAAAGGCCCCATTTCATAGGAACAGACAAGGGGCCCGGGAATGGTGCCCGAGAGATCACTGGTCCCCCCTCGAGAAACCAAAGCCCAGAGCGGGGAGGTGACAGAACTTCCTCTCGCTGCCCACTCCGGTGCTCGTTGAATGACAGCACACTGCCATGTGCCATCTTCACTGAAGGCTGATGCAGGATTGAAGGAAAGCTTCAGTGAAATGGTGAAGATCACGGGGCCAGGCATGACAACCACACCACTCCCCCAACCCACCCAGGGCAGCGCTGGGCTAGCACGGATTTTGTCACGAATTAAGAGGCTGACAAAATGTCCTGGGCATGACCCTGGGGTTCACCTCCATTACCACCTTCGGAGTCGACAACGGGTCTACTTTTTTTCAGCGCTTTGTGTGGACATCTTGATGTTTTGTGAGATTTCAAGATGTAAAATCTGGGACAAAAGTGGTATCAATATAATTTTAGGTTATGACTCCCAACTTGATGAGCAGAAAAAGAACACTGAAGAAGTTGCTAAGGCAAAGTTTTCAAAAGGATTTATCAACATTTGGTATTTTTCGCTCTAATTATCTGATGTGCTTAGGTATCTGGCACCTGCCAACCCCACAAAAGTATTTTTTTTAAACAAGGAACCACTTGGGGTGCCTAGACGGCTCAGTCAGTTGAGCGTCCAACTCTTGATTTCAGTTCAGGGCACAATCCCAGGGTTGTGGGATCAAGCCATACATCAGGATCCGCATGGAGTGTGGAGCCTGCTTAGGATTCTCTCTCTCTCTCTCTCTCTCTCTCTCTCTCTGCCCCTCTTCCCTGTTCACACTCCTCTCTCTCTCTCTCTAAAATAAAAAATAAATAAATTAGAAAAGGAGCCACTTGCACTCAACATGCTGAAGTTGAAGCAAATTCCATACCCAGCAAATTCCATACCCAGGTATTCAGTAATTTTCTGAATGAAAACAACATCCATGTGGCTTTTTGAATACACTGGTTTAAGTGAATTGAGGGCCAATGGTTTCTTTTAGAAATATTCATCATTTTGGGGGCGCCTGGGTGGCTCAGTCGGTTAAGCGGCCGACTTCAGCTCAGGTCACGATCTCGCGGTCCGTGAGTTCGAGCCCCGCGTCGGGCTCTGGGCTGATGGCTCAGAGCCTGGAGCCTGCTTCCGATTCTGTGTCTCCCTCTCTCTCTGCCCCTCCCCCGTTCATGCTCTGTCTCTCTCTGTCTCAAAAATAAATAAAACGTTAAAAAAATTAAAAAAAAAAAGAAATATTCATCATTTTGAACTATGATCACTACTTAGAAAAAAAAAAACGAATTGCAATGAATCCAAAATGTTATTGGTGAGGCACTGCCCTCCCTCCCCAGTTCCAGAATCTTTCCTGATCCAGCTGATTTCCATATAATATCATGCCCAGCACCAATTTCCACTCTCTGTCTCCCAAGACTTTGTGACCAGGATTTTGTCTAAGGTCTAAGGCTGGGCAACGAGAACACCGTAAGGATTTCTCTAACAGATATGTGCACTTATACAACAAAAGACAGATAAACACAAAAAACATTTCCTTTGTCAAAAGTAGGAAGGGATGACTTATGTTTACAAAGGAATTTGTCTCAACTCCCCCCCTTGTTTTTAAGATTTTATTTTTAAGTAATGTCTACACCCAACATGGGGCTCAAACGTACAACGCCAAGATCAAGAGCCACGTGCTCCACCAACCAAACCAAGCAGGCGCCCCTCAATTCCCTCTTAAATGGGAAGCCCATCACGGTAATTAAAAATACTATACACTTTACTAATGTGCTGATGATTTCCCAAAGTAGACAGAATACATGAACTGAGGCATACCTGTGAGGGCAAATACCAAATAAACTAACAAATCCCTCAACTTTGTATGGGCCCTCTTGTTTTTGTTTTTCCTCTTCCGGGGGAGATTTTAAGAAGCAAAATGAATTGCAATCGCCTTTGCTCTTCTCCTGGGGCAAACTGTTACTTGCCATAAGCTACTTTGGATCTATCAGGAAGCTGAAATCTGCAATTACAGGACACTGCCTATGGATCATCGCATCATCACTTTCGTGGGCTAGCTAGATGCAGATTGTCACTGGAGAACTGCTGAGGAAAGGTAAGAGAAGGGGCAATATGTACACCATCCCTCAATTGCTTCGCCGCCGTTAGGAGGAGAATGAAACCTACAGGAATATAGAAGCAGGCTCACCTGAGCCCAACAAGACTTAGGGCAAGTGGACCAGATGGCCTCGGGTGGCATAGCCGGGACCCTACTACTATTCCAGAAAGTGATAGAGGTACATGAGTGGACCTTGACTTATCTCTTTTTTAAAACATTTGTAGTTTGAAAACGACTCAAGCTTCCAGAAAAGCTGCATGAATATTAAACTAAAGCCCACGTATATATCCTTCACCAAGACAGGATTCTCCTCTACCTCTAAATCCTTCAGTGTGTATTTCCAGGAAATACAGACATTCTCATATATAACCACAATACAGTTATCAAGTAATCAAGAAATAAATGTTGATGCCCTACGATTAGATCTAATCTATCATCTTGGGGCGCCTGGGTAGCTCAGTCAGTTGAGCGTCCGACTTCGGCTTGGGTCATGATCTCCTGGCTCGTGAGTTCGAGCCCCGCGGTGAGCTCTGTGCTGACAGCTCAGAGCCTGGAGCCTGCTTCGGATTCTGTGTCTCCCTCTCTCTCTCTCTGTCCCTCCCCCACTCATGCTCTGTCTCTCAAGAGTAAATACACATTACCAAAAAAAAATGTTTAATCTAGCAACTTTATGTACAGTCTGCCAGTTGCCTCAATAATATCCTTTATAGAAAAAGAAGGGGCGCCTGGGGGGCTCACTCAGTGAAGCGTCCAACTTCAGCTCAGGTCATGATCTCACAGTCTGTGGATTCAAGTCCCGCATTGGACTCTGTGCTGACAGCTGGGAGCCTGGCACCTGCTTCAGATTCTGTGTCTCCCTCTCTCTCTGCCCCTTCCCCGCTCACACTCTCTCTCCCTCCCTCTCTCTCTCTCTCTCAAAAATAAGTAAACATTTTTTTTTTAATTTTAAAAAAGAAAAAGAAAAAGAAGAAGAGACTTAGGAGCCAATCTAGGTTCATGTCTTAGGTGTAGCCGTCATGTGCCTTTAGTCTCTTTTAACCTGAAGTAGTTCTTCGCTTCTTCGGTTTTTCATGGCCTTGCCATTTTGTAGAATGTTCCGCAATTTGAGTTTGTTGTCTGGCGTTCCCTCAGGATTAGGTTCAAGTCACACATTTTTGGCAGGAACAATCCTCTTTGACACCTCACCTCGGGATGCATATGAAGTCAACTCGTCCTAATACTAGTGATCGTACCTTTGATCACTTGGGTAAGGTGGCGTCTCCCACGTTTCTCCACTGGCAGGGCATGATACCCCTTGCGATGTTTTGTGGACACATACGTAGAAGTTGTGTAAATATCTCATTCCTCCTCAAACTTCCGCCCACTACTTTTAGAACCCATCAGTGATTCTTGCCTGAATCAGTTTTTCACAGTGGTGTGGGTTAGCATGCTAGAGAAGTTAAGTGTATCGTGGATCATGACAGCTAGGTTTCTCAATCTTAGAGAAGGGTGTTAGCACTCAGAAAACGGGGAAGACTGGAATGTGATGGGATTTAAATACATGCACAGAAGGGCCAATATAGACACTGATGTGTGTGTGTGCACGTATCTGTGTATATGCACATACAAATATCTCATCGCTGTGTATGTGCTGAGATGGTGTAGAGATCGTGACATTCCAGCAGTAAAAAACACGCCAAATCCCCCAAATCTTGTTCTCTACACACCATCTTCCAATAAAAAGAATCAAAGATCCTGAGAAAAATGGATGATTCCAGGGCTGAGGCAGGGAAACACAAGATGAGCTTGGCGTATCTCACCAGAAATTAAGGAAGTGCTCAAAGATCAAAAGAACACAGGAACCAACTTGAAGGGTCTCCCACTGGTCAAGTCTGGGACAATGTGCTTCAAAGTAATGAGACAGTAATATTGTACTACAGTTTTGTAAGATATTACCAGGAGGAAAACTGGATAAGGGTACAGAGGATCTCCGTGTATTATTTTTTGCAACTGTGTATGAATCTACAAATTATCTCAAATGCTTAAAATATATATAAGTCGGGAAGCCTGGGTGGTTCAGTCAGTTAAGCATCTGACTTCAGCTCAGGTCATGGTCTCACGGTTCGTGGGTTCGAGCCCCACGTGGGGCTCTGTGCTGACAGCTCAGAGCCTGGAGCCTGCTTTGGATTCTGTGTCTTCCTCTCTCTCTGCCCCTTCCTCTCTCTCTCCTTTTCTCTCTCTCTCTCTCTCTCTCTCTCTCTCTCTCTCTCTCAAAATAATAAATAAACATTAAAAAATACAAGTAATGGCTGCAGTGTATTACAACTCACAGAATAAAATAAGAATCAACTGATTAAGTAACAAAATCAATCAATAAGGGAGAAGGGAAAGGCTCTTAGGGTAGAATACCAGGTTTTTTGCCCATTTCTGCCCAAGAGTTCTTGCTCACTGAAGACATTGTGTGGAGTTGTACCTGGGTGACTGCAGAGTCCTAGAAGTCCTGAACTTGGCAATCAAGATCTGGTGCTCTCTGGGGGTTCTGAGCCCTCAGAGCACTCAGGACTCACGGATTTCTTGTATGTCATTTTATCCCAATAACACACTGGGACCCCGCCATGGGACAAATTATGGGCATAAGTATGTACATGTACACACACACACACACACACACACACACACACAGAGGCAGAATGAACTGTTACTGCTGCCTTCATTCATCTCCAAACTGGTTGGACCGTTCAGAACGTTCTTCCTGTCTTTCTTGGTGAATTTCAGAATTCAATTGTTTCTCTAACATTTGAAATCCTCACAAGTATGGCTCGGGTGTGATCCCTTTCAATGATACTACAAAATACTTAAGTGATAACTTACTATGTTTAATACCCATCTCTTTGTAGCTGTATGTACAGCTAGATAGTGTTGAAATCTATAGCCAAAAACCTAATGTATATTTATGAAGTCTTCTATTCTGATTATTTAAATGTGAGCTATTTATCTACAATATAGATAAGGTAAAAGGACCAAATCTGACTAATAGCACCATTATCTCTGAAAGTCAGCTCATTCGCAGAGCTGAGATTATCGCCCATAGACTTGTATAGTGGTAGTTTAGCGATAAGTGTCACAATTTTGTTTGTTCTTTATAAGCTTTAACATTAACCAGACCTTTTTGATTAAAGTCAATATTAGCTATATAATATTGACATTGGCTGTAGTTTAGATTTTAAATGTTATGTCAAAGCTCTTTTTATGTCTTATGTTTGGTTATAGAAAGAAAGAAGAGGAAACCAGTGACTAGTCTCTCTCTCTCTCTGTCTCTGTGTCTCTCCCTGTGTCTCTGCCTGTCTCTGTCTCCATCTCTCTCTCTCTCTCTCTCTCTCTCTCTCTCTCTCTCTCCTTCTCACACACACACGCAAATGAAAATGTTGTACTCACTGGCTTTTTATAGAGTTAGCAAGGTCAATATAGCCGAAAAATATTACCCAAACTATTTCTTCCTAATAGAATTCTGACAACTCTGTTTTTCACTTTTAACAAGCTACAATTACAACTGCAGTTGAAGCTTTTTGTACGGGTAATTTGCATTCCAAAAATACTAGAAAATTCAACTGACCTGATTTCTTAAAACTTTTAGGGAGGGGTGTGGGCAACAGTTGTCGACAAGTAGACAAGTAGACCGAGTACTTTGTGAGTCGTAGCTCCAAATGATGATGTGGCAGCCACAGCCCCTGAGTCCAGGGGAGGACAAGCTCAGGGTCCCGGGACACACATGCTGCCTGCCGCCTGCTTTCTGGAAGGCATCAGCAGTCCGGATAGAAAACGCCTCTGAGTCTACGTACAAAAACAGCCCTGAGAATGGAAAAGTGCTCTTTACACCTGGCTTCTTAGGCTGTTGTACGCCTGTGAGTGCAGACTTTGTCTCTACATTCCCTTTGTGATAGGAATATTCTGGAAAATTCGACACGAATAAATGTTTATGGAAATCAAGTATCCAGGGATCCTTTTTCAGTCCCTCTGTATCTTCACTTATGAAAACGCCTGAAATTGGGGAGGGGGGTTGTGCTAGAAAAAGAACTCAACTCTGTAGCCAAATTCATGAGTGAGACTGACACTTGAAAAATAATTTCCTCTGGGAATTCCAGATGGTACATTTGGAAAGGCAAATTTTAATACTAAGTTCCTGGGGAAGTACTTATCTGAAAGGCAATGAAGAAATGAGAAGTAAACTGAACCATTAGCCTACAAAAATAGAATATTTCTGGAAAGTATACAGTCATACAAACCCTTCTGGAACAGAATTTAGAATGGGCAAATTAAAAATGGAAAGGCAAAAATATATTACCCCCTCTTCTCTCTAGAGGCATATATTTATTTTTACCCTCGCCCCTCACGTTAGAAGGCCAGGTTATAGTCTGCAGGAGGAAAGCACACGCTTCTCAAAACGCCACCACCAGCAAGAGCACGCACACACACACGCCACAGATTTTAACGTAAGTTGTACATCGAGACTGAAACGCTAACAGCCACTTTGAAAATATAAGGGTGGGGTGGGTGCCTTTACAAGTCAAAACGCAGAAAGGAATTCTCTCTCCTTGACCTTCCTCCTCATCCCTGCCTACGTGATTACACGATGTCATATGTCATTACAGTATGCCATTTCTTTCTCAGTCTGGAGGAGGTGGATCCAAGGATTTCCCTACGAGGTGACAGGGTCGAAATATCTGCTATGAACTACACAAAGGAGAAAAAAGCATCGCTTTTAAACTTGCACAATTTTAAAACTGCCCAAGGAACAGAGATTAATATTTAGTGATAATTTCAGGAACAGGCAGTCCAATTTTTTTTTTTTTTTTTTTTTGCGCAAAATCAAACAAAGCAGGCTTCGACTTTGATTCGAATTTCAAAACACTTCTTATAAATGGTTGCTAACATCTCTATTTGGGCTGCAAGAGAGCTATTTTCACTTGAACTACATGGTATATAATTGAAGTCAGAGTTGTAAATCACTTGGCCATCTGTCCTTAAGCTGTCACAAATCATACATGGGAGAGCATATGTATAATAAAAATAGGCTGACAAACTTTTGAGAGTTTACATGCTTCTGAGTTAATTAATCCTCTGTCCCACGCGTTTCCGAGATTCTCCAACAATATGTTTGATGAATCGGTTTAATTACATGAATGGGGTGTGTGTGCATGTGTGTGTGTGACAATGTCACTATTAACAAATCCAGGGGAAACCATGCAATCCACATCACATTTTCCCTGAAGATGAAAATAAATAATTTTAATCACATACAGAACTGAGATCTATCGGCCTCGTTTTGCTCATCTGGTTATTAATGTTGAGAACAGATATTAACATTAACAGTTACGATAACATCTTACGTTCATCTTAATGAAGATTCATATGCATATGCATCAGCCTTGCACTGCACAAGGATGCTGCGAGGAGCAAGTGTTTTAGTGACTGCGGTGGGATTCCAATGCCAGGGATGACTTCTCGACACGACCACCAACACAAAATTTGATCTCCGGAAAGGTGCGTGATTTCTCTGTGCCTCAGTTTCTCTTTTTATGTATGTGTGTGCCTGTGCGTGTGAGTGTGTGTGCATGTGTGTGTGGGGGGGGGGTCTAAACTAAGGTGTTGGAATGGTTTATAAACGAGTATGTGCCAGGAGACTGAAGCTACGGTAAACGAAAATGTAAACGTGATCAGATCAACAAGATGGGTATATCTTGACAAACTAGGGTTGTTGAGGGTCTCTTGCACAAACGGGGACAGGGCTGGTGAGGCCACTGCTGCCCGGCCTCAGTCGGTCCAAATACCCATCAGTTGTGAGCGACTGTTGGCCAGCTGTGCAACCGTACCAGCAACCCTATGCTAAAAGTCTTTTCAGAGATGTAATGTGCATTTAAAATTTCACTCCCACTCAATGTAGCCCTGGAACAAACAGTAAAATAGTGAATGCGAAACTAAAAAGGTCCCTGCAGCATGTTGCCCCAGCAGGAAGGAACTGAAGTTTTCCCTCCAAGCCTGTTTTTTGTTGTTGTTGTTGCTCTGGAGACAGACACACTTGTAGGCCTGTTTGTATAAACTAGTGAGTGAGTGCCTACAGAAAGCCCGCTGTCACCTCTTAATGCAAAACGCCCCCCCCCCAAATACACATAACGTGAAACTACCCCTATCACTGGATGGAACACAGACAAGACCTGGTCATCTAGCTAAACACAATGCGGGCACAGCCTCGTCAACTGCCTCGGCGACAACCCACAACGTTAAATATAGAGCCCCGTGCACCTGCGATCCTTGGAGAAGTGAAGACTTTAGGTCGGGACAGGTGGCCAGCAAATAACAGCCACGGTTTGACTGTTTTGCATTAGAACTTTTTCGGGGCTGTCTTGAGAGCCCGGAGGCAAGCCGGAGTCCACTGGGACCGGGGGAGGCCAGCTGCACGATCTCCCGCCACCACGAGCACAAAGGGAAAGGTTGTGGCTCAAGGGCAGAGCCTTCATTTGAAGCTGTCCGCCCCCGCTCAGTGCCCCGACCCAGCAGTGGCGTGAACTCGGCCGAAGAGCGGTGCACGTGGGGAGGGCAGAGGTGGGTCCGGGGGGGTGAGTGAGGCTGCTCCACACACACAGTGCCTTTCAACCCCCCTGCAGGACGCCCACACACGGCTCACGTGACCGCTCTCTTTTTCACACCGACTCCACACACTCCCAAGCTACAAAAATAAGAATTTACGGGTGCCTGGGCACTTCAGTCGGTTAAGCGTCTGATGACCCTTGATTTCTGCTTAGCTCATGGTCTCACATTTTGAGTTCTAGTTCCGCATCGGGCTCTGCACTGACAGCACGGAGCCTGCTTGGGATTCTCTCTCTCCCTCTCTCTCTGCCCCTCCCTCGCTCTCTCTCTCAAAAATAAATAAAAACACTTAAAAAAAACAAAACTAAGAATTTATGATCAGGTCAAATCTAACCTGAAATATTCATGTGAAATTCTATGTGGCCCCAACTGAGAACCTGGGTGGTCATTTGGCCACTGGCTTCCACATCAGCACAAATCCAAGGACTGGCATTAGCAGGTTTAGAAATCCCTGGAGATTACACACACACACACACACACACACACACACACACACACACTGAAATACACATAATTTGGTTCTCAGGTCTTCTTAATGCTTATGATGGAAGGGAAATGTATCTTGAGAACCCAAATGATCTCATATGAAATGTTTCTATGTTAATTCGTGAAACTAGACATATCCTTTTATTGAGAGAAAAAGAGAGAGAGAAAGCGAAAGTGAGCGAGGGGCATTGAGAAGGAGAGAGAGAGAGAATCCCGCGAGGGGCAGAGAGAGGGAGACAGGGAGAGGAAGAAAGCGAGAATCCCAAAATGGGGCTCGAGCTCATGAACTGTGAGACTACAACCTGAGCCAAAGTCGTATGCTTAACCAACTGAGCCACCCAGGCGCCCCAAACATACTCTTTTTTAAGAGAACTTCTTAGCAAGATGAAGGCAAAAGCTTCTTTTCTGGGCTACGGAACTACTAAGAGTTATATATGAATGTACCTTGAGATCCAGGAACTCCTCGCGCCTGTGTGGGGTTTGCAATCAGCCAGTCCTCTGTGCTGGCACAGGCTGCAGGAACAGTGACAACGGCACCATCAGAGGCTCCCCTGGAATCGTACCTGCTTGTCACACTGACCTTCATTTCCACCGGCCTCAGCACCGTGTCGCCTTCGTGCTCCACGACACTCGCTTCCACACGGACTGCTTCTCGGGGGCTCTCGTTTGCCACCGGCAGCACCCAAGGAGATTTCTGATCACTTTATATCAGATTGCTTATTAAATGGGAAGAAAGTAACTGCAGGTGGAACGATGACAAATTTTTCAAAAGCTGTAATGCCGAAAGTAAAAGACACCCTATAGCTGAGGTATGGAGTCATTTCCACTTTAAGACGTTGTATCTCAGGTGACAAATTAGGGCAAATGCCTCTCTTCTCTGAAGAGGTGAGTGCGAGTTCCGGTTAGAAGGCATCAATTCCCTGTCCAGTTTCAATTTATGCGGAAATTCCGTCCACCGCATCCAAGACAGCCGGCCGAGCCAGGGGAGCCCAGTCGACCCAACACAAAAACACGGGAGCCAGTGCCTGCCGCCTGGACACACTGTGACCAAGGAATTCAGACCTGTCGGCATTTCGATTTGCTTACCCGTGGCAAAACGGGCCTTTCTTGGGGTGAATGGGGGTGGTGGGAAAGGTTTTCAAAAGCTTACACTAAAAAATGCACAAAAGCTTCTTGAACCTCAAATCGCTCTTACGAGGCCACATTTCGACGAGTTAAGTGTAAATGAATTGGAAACACATGGAATACGTTTGCCTCCAGATACACAGGGGTCTCAAAACCAACGAGGGGAAAAGGGTGTGGGGCTACACGCATCTGGGGGTTCCCTGAATCCAAAAGCATTTCAAAACAGTTCTAGACAAGCAGCAGGCCCAGAACGCATCCTGGACATTAAGAGATTTTAGAAGCTTGAAAACATTGGATAGTAAATGCTCCCCCTTTGAAGCATCTCAGATGGAAGCTGGCTTGACATAATTTTTTTTCTTTAAACGCACAAGTGTTCAGGGCAGCTGGCATTGATTATTTTGCTCTTTTTTTTAAAGGCGTGTTTAAAATACAATAATGGCATAAGTTGTTTAGATAGAACAGCCCTCAACCACACAAAAAGGCTAACAGAGGAAGACAGGTTGTTTGTGTCTATCGGCGACGGAGGTGGCATAGGGTATCAGGAACCACATGTCTTAAGAGTTTAGGTTTCACAAAAGCCTAGAATCTACAGCTAACTTATGTATGCATGCGTGTGTACATGTGTATACGTGTACATAGACACGTGTGTGTAAGTATAGGCTCTGTATACGCACAGGTGAACATTATTACTAACTTCTTTCCTCATGCTTCTGCATAGCCCCTTCTAATGTCATTAACTGATGCCACGTGCCTAGCATGTGCCCTAATGCATGGACACAAGGGACAGTTCAAATTCCTCTCTGAGTTTTTAAGCTCTCTCTTTATCACTTATTTTTTTAATCTGTAGTCTCTTCCACTTTGCATTAGTCTCATGTCCACACGGGTGGGAGACATTAAACTCTACAAACCGAACTGGACTAGAAATCGCTGCAAGTGATTTCGTCAAGAATGTGTTTAAACACTGTAATATTTATTCCGTGGCATTACGAACAAAGAAGAATAAGACGCCTGGGTTTGATTTTGGAATCACACGGAGAGTGGATTAGAGGGAGATAAGCGTACATTCTCCACTGCGAGAATGTTAGCCTCTCGCCCCTGACCCAGAGAAGAGCTAAGCCACTTCTGGAACGAGCATGTCAATAGCCGAATGGAGGAAGGTCCCCACGCTGAGTCAGGACTGCAAGAATGAAGAGATTTGGGGAGAGCAGCGGCCAGCTTCCCTGTCTCTATTTAGATAAGGCACCATTAAATGCCGAGAGGCGGCAACAGTAATTAATAGGCTCCATTGGTTGCGCTCACAAAGGAGGCAAAAAGGTTTTAAACACTATATATGTCAACGATTCCCAATCCTTAAAAAAATCTTTTTAATTTAAAGTTTGGGGTGTCGGTGCTATTTTCATTGTTTGTTGTATTTTCTGTTGCCATAGTCTTCTTCCTGCGCTCTCACCGTAGTCCCTCCCCCCAAAGTCGGGAAAAATATGAGCCGCATACTTTGAAAATTTAAAGTGAATTTGGTGTGATTGGATTTGGGTGTTATTTTCCGACAATTTCAAGCTTGAGAGTCCTGGCCAATGCCCTATACCATTCTCCTAAGGGATTTTAAAGCATCATAAAAACGCAACAGTCGAAACAACCTCAAAGGTCATCTAGTTCAACCTTTATCTCCTGCTGGAATCCTTCCCCCCGCCCCCCCCCCCGCAACATTCCTGACAAGGGTCGGTCAGTCTCAGCTTTGACACAAGGCCTACATACTCCCCCACCCAAAACTCCACCAAGTCACCTCCACTCAAGTGGAAAGGGACCAAGTGCCACATGCCACTCCTTCCTCTCCCCATCAAAGGTCAGTCATCTGTGGGGTCACCGCCGAGGGCAGAGCTCAGAGGATGCTGGCTCATAAAGGCTTCGCCGGACGGTCAGGAAATGACCCACAGTCATGTATAACTTTCTCGCAGAAGAGGAAGACGGCGCCAACAAAGCACTGAGAGCACAACAGACCGCGGTCCAATTAAATACAATAAACTTCTTAACACAGAGGCCGTCATCTATCACCCACACTGACAGTCAAGGTGGCTCTCTGGAAGAAAAAGAGCTGGCTCTGTTTGGTCTTGTTAGAAAAATTCATACTCCGGTGCCAAGACTAGACCCACACAAAACGGGATCTAAAGTCTCCTTACTAAGCTAATCCCCCAAGTCAAGTCTCTAGTCCTGACTCGAAATATTTATGAAAAAAGCCTTTGGTAGCGAGAAATTATTCATCTCAGGGTGCCCCATTAATCGCAGTGACAATGATGTGTGAAAAAATGATTTTGTGCTTTAGATTCCTTTTGGCAGAGTCTATATCGTGAAGCTGAATTCGAGACTTTACAGTAATTCGTCAATACTGTAGTATAGGAAGTGGTAATCAACAATGAAGTGCAATGTCATAGAGCCAGCTTTTGATTTCAGGGCCCTCTCCTGTAACAGGTGGAAATAATGAGTACTAGACACCGAAGAAACTATTTGAGGCAGTGTTGGGTCAGCCTAGCCTCCCGACAGCCACAGGCAAAGCCACATGCCCTGTGCCCTACGTTTCAACATATGATTGATGGCTCAAGCCCTTTCAGAATAGTGTCTTTGGAAATGGCTCGCCGTGGCTCTGGCCAATCCTCTTTCTCATGCTGATCCCGTTCACATAAATCTCCAGCACGGATCAACCAGAGCAGCGGCACTGAAGGGTAGGCTGAGTAGGACGGGTCAACGGGTACCTGTTCTTGTCATCTTAAAGAGTGCCATAATCCCCGCAACCGGAAGGATCATCAGATACAATGTCGGCCCAACTCTCATCCTACTTCACGAATGTAATGGTCGGGCTCCAGGGGCCATTCCTACACTGGCCACCATGAGATCCCCCGTGCCTGGCCGATGGGAGACACCCACAACATATTTCACAAATGGAGGGATGAATGAACGCCCATTCCCCACTTCAGAAGATCTTAGGATCTCATCTATCGCAAAGGTTCAGCGGAACCTGCTTCAAGCATTTCATGGTCAGTTCAGACCACAAGGAAAACGTGGCCAGTCAAGGATGTGGCGCCACAGTGGAATGCTATTCAGATCCCGTTCTCCATCTTGCAAGAGGAAGTGACGGTCACAGCAAGGAGAAGAGGGGGCTTCTGTGCCATCCAAGTGGTGGCTTGTTCAGAGGCGGCCAGTGTGGAGCAACATCTCAACACTGGAGTATAGACAGTGTAGGGTACAAATCAGCCACTATACCTACCTAGGTGATCTTGAGCAAATGGCTTAGCCTCTCTGGGCCTCGATGTCCCCACGGTAAAAACGTCAGTGACAAACACGTCGACTACCTCACAGGGTTACTGGGAGGCTTGACAAAGTTTATGTTTAGAGAACGCTCAGAGGAGCGTCTGATATGCAACAGCCGCTCGATAGATACACGGGGGCCGTCACGCCTGCCAAGTACAGGCCAGTGAAGCCACAGTGAGAGATACAGTTTCCCAGGAGGCACCAAGGCCCAACAGGAGGTATTTGATTCCTTCTGGAAAAGTTCTTGTTAGTCTTTGGATCCTTTGGGATTTCCATATCAGGGCTATTTAAGGACAAGATATCCAGAGGGAAGTCTCTGTGAGCAAGGGCTGTTGAGGACCTGCTCATTACCCCAGCTTCTGAAAACAAGGCGGAGAGGTCTCTCCCTGCTCTATCCACCCTAAAAACAGAACGAGGGCATTCGGGGCACGGCCACCTCCCGCCTGCAGATCTAGGCAGGGTTGCTAGGATTCTCACTATGCAATTATCCACAGGCTGGGACATCTTGCCCTGAGAAATGAGAACACGGTGAACACAGGAGGGTTGTCCTCAAACCCAGGAAGGGCTCAGGTGAACTGAAGAGATTATATTTATTCTGTGTGGCCTCCAGGGCAGAAACACAACCAAGAGCTGGGAGCTCCAGAGAGGCCCTTTTCATACATTCGATGCAGTCTGTATCAGAACGGTCCAAACGGGAAGAAATGAGCTGCCTTGAGAGGGATTTTTGTTCTCCTCCCGTTTGTTTGGACTGGCAGAAGCTGGGCATCGACTGGCAGGGAGATTGAAGAAAGGGCGTCAGCACTGCCCCATAGTTGGCCTAGCTCTCATCCCCGTAAAGACCTCCACAAGCCTGAAGTTCGAAGACCACAACCGCTCCTTCCGATCTCGCCATTCATGACAATCACGCCGTATCCGCGTTCATCCTTGCGCGTGCACACCACTCAAAGGAGCTCAAATTGATTCATGAAAACCGATCGTATTGCTTTTTATATTTTTATAGCTTTTACGATTTTTACATTTCAGTTTTTAAACGGAAGATTATGATTATGAAAAAAAGATGTGGCTCACAGCCTGAATTCTCCTGTTAATATGCAATGGAGGGGGTACAGAGTATCAGGAGTGACGCCGGAAGCCTTCATCATCCATCGTCTACTTAAGACAATGGGCGCCTGGGGGGCTCAGTCGGTGAAGCGTCTGACTTCAGCTCACCTCTTGATCTCACAGTTCATGGGTTCGAGCCCCACGTCGGGCTCTGTGCTGACGGCTAGGAGCCTGGAGCCTGCTTCAGATTCTCTGTCTCCCTCTCTCTCTGCCCCTCCCCCACTCATGTTCTGTCTCTGTCTCTCCAAAATAAACGTTAAAAAATTTAAAAAAAAAAGAAAGAAAGGAAATGAAGTCTCACTATTAAACACTATTAAACAACGGCTGCAATTTCCAGTGTCTTTCCATTTTGTTGATGATGAAGGTCTAATAATTCGACAACTTAAACAAAACATGCCACCTCTGATTCGTACAGTTGGCAGGGGCACAAATCTCTATTAGCCACAACAGTCTAGGACCTGCAATACGGAATTCACTGCAATACCTTGTAAGATGTTAAAGGTTTCTGTCCCTTGAATATGTAATTCCCTCTTCTTTTCCAGTGACGAAACAGCAATTTCTCTACTACCCTTTCAAAATAAACTTATGAAAGGCAAAAATTGGTTTTTTCCCTTTAAAAAAGGTTGCATTTGTCTCATCTCCTCAGTCTTTTAGTGTAGCTGCCTCATTCACTACAACCTTTTAAACATTCCTCTCGTAAAATGCACAAATAGTCCTTAGGAGAAATTAGTTAAATGGCTCCCAGAAAGCAGTGTTGTTTTTCCCCTTTCAAAACACTGCTGTAAGTATCCCAGCTCACTAATAAAGGGTAAACAAGTCTGAAAATTGATCAGATGTAACAGATATGATTAAAAGAAAGACAATGAAAAGAACAGTGATGTTCATGCTATAAGGTATCTATTTCTGAATGCTATTAGACCTACCCAAGGAAGCATTCATTCTAGGAATAAATGTCAGGAATTTAAAAGATGGCGACAGCAAGGTAGGGGATGCAGAACGGAGGGCTGTGTAGTCCATTTGTCTTTTTCAACTAATCTCTAGGCACAACGTGGGGCTCGAACTCACAACGCTGAGATCAGGAGTCATATGCTCTACCAACCACGCCAGCCAGGCGCCCCCCAGAGGGTTGTGTAGTTCAAAGTAACAACAGGGTTCTCCCAAAGGCTGCAGAGCTCTGGGCACACAAAAAGAAGGGCCAGGATTCCCAGGAGAGGCAGTAGCACGTTAAGGGGTCAACACACACAGGCCACTTCAGCTTGAGCTTTTCCCATCCCCAATCACCACCACCACCAGAACACAGCATCCTGGTTGGAATGACGTCACATCTTTTGATAATAAAGTCACATCACGATTACATTCAGGAATTTATACTTCTGTGGTTTTCTGGTTGTTGTTGTTGTTGTTGTTGTTGTTGTTGTTGTTAAAAAAGAAAAATGTGTGCCACAACACCTGGGTGGCTCAGTCGGTTAAGCTTCTAACTTTGGCTCAGGTCATGATCTCACAGTTCATGAGTTCAAGCCCCACACTGGGCTCTGTGCTGACAGCTCAGAGCCGGGAGCCCGCTTGAGATTCCGTGCCTCCCTCTCTCTCTCTCTCTCTCTCTCTCTCTCTCTCTCTCTGTCTCTCTCTCTCATGATCTCACAGTTCATGGGTTCAAGCCCCACGTAGGGCTCTGTGCTGATGGCTCGCCTAGAGCCTGGTTCGAATTCTGTATGTGTCTCTCTCTCTTTCTCTCTCTCTCTCTCTCTCTCTGCCCCTCCCCCACTCACACTCTGTCTCTCTTTCTCTCTGTCTCAAAAGTAAGCACTAAAAAAAAGTTTAAATTAAAAAAAAATGTGTGCCTATGAAATAATAAAAGTCACATTAACCTCAAGAACCTGGACCATTTCTGTGAAGTCAGGTGGGTATATATTCACTCAGTTATGTCTTCCCCTCTCTAATTCCTATGAACAATAGCAAAAAAATAATAACTTAATTAAAGTTCAGTGAAGATTTATGAGTGGACTTCATCCCAACTTCTGCCCCTGTAGCTGGGTGAGGCAGCTTAACTACAACATTTCTGGGAAATGCCATGAGCCACGAAGTCTCTGACTTGCGTATCATTTATGATACCCCCTGGGGAGCAGGCCCAGAACCCCATAAGGTTCTCATTACAAACAGGAATGTGCCAGGCCAGATGCACTGGGGGTTGTCAAGCTTTGTAAACTCTCCCCCCCACAAAAAAAAAAAAAAAAAAACCTCATAAATTTTGCAGAATATATTGCTTTTCCCTGAATTTTTATGATTATGTTCAATTTAGGGGAAACGTACCCCATACTTCATCATTTACCTGTTTTTAAGAGTTATTTGATGTCCATGAAGTTCTATGAACTTTCTACTAGTCATGTTTTTCACATCTTAAAAATATAAGCCCGCATATTTCCAGTCAGCCACGAATGTAAAACCTCCCGGCTCTTCTAATTTTGGTGTGCCACTGCAGGCCAAACAGATTTCAGAGCTTTTCCGCCGGACAAATTCACCTTTCCACCTTCCAGGAAGGCAACGAACCTAATGAAAGACGGCGATAACAGGGATCAGAGTAGAAAAAGTTGGCAGGTCTTGGCACGGCAATTGAATGTGGGGTGACACTGTAAGGCTCAGAGGGATGTGCTCCCCTGGGGCAACCACTACCCCATTCGTGGTCCACAGAAAAGACTCCCCAGCCGCGGGGTCGAGGGGAAAGGCATGACTGGAGATGGTGGGCTGGAATTAGGCACCTAGGCCAAGTCTGGTGGTCTCTCACATTCTAACTTGTTTTCATGAATTTTAGTGATTTGTGTTCCTTTAGTAAAGGTACTTTAGGGGCACCAGTCGGTTGAGCGTCCTACTTCAGCTCAGGTCATGAGCTCGTGGTTCGTGGGTTCGAGCCCCATGTGGGCTCTGCACTAACATCAGAGCCTGCTTCAGATCCTCTGCCTCCCTCTCTCTCTCTGCCCCTTCCAATCTCTCCCTCTCTCTCTCCCTCAAAAATAAATAAACATTAAAAAAGATACTTTATAATAATACATATTCCAGGTCTGAAAATGTAACCAATCTCAAATTGGTTACCACCAAAACTGAAATCTGTCGGTTCATCGTGTATTAAAGGGGCTGTGTCTATAAATCCTTCCATCTGCCTCACTGTGGCTAGGGTGGGCCAGGGCTATATGGCCCAGCCTCATCTAATGAGATATGGAACAGGAGATACACAGATCCCACCTCCCATCCCTCCCTCCCCGGCAAATGTTTAGGATAGGAATAAACCACGAAGCCAGATGTAATCCTGTGCTAAATCAGATTAGGAGAAGCAGACAAAATCACAACTTCATTCAATGTGTCATTTATCCCGGGTGACTAATGCATTATTTTGTATGAAGTTAAAATTGAGCTTTGAGAAACTATGAAATAAATCAAATGCCCTACTTTACGTAATTTTTAACAGACAGTTCCCATTAGGATTCTACTCTGCATAGCTGTTGGTTAAAATCATTGCCCAGTATGCTTATAAATTAATCAACTGGGGTAAAACTGGCTTGGCTGTCATCATTCGCTACTAATCTACATTTACAATTCACTTTAACTTTTCGAGCCCCTTGAAAAAGGGTCATCAAATCTCTATTTTTTTGTTCAAAATACATGAGTAACAGCGACTGTTTACAAAAGCCTGGGTAGCAGAAGTGAGGCGCTCGTGTCAATTTTCAATGGCCTTAGAGCGCCCATTGACATTTCCCTGTGACTTCTGGGTAAAATGCTGATCAAAATCCAACGAACATGGTCTTCATCATTCTTGAGGGGAACTTTTCCCACTTGCAGTCTGAATATATGTGCGCTGCTTACGTTTCAACTGTTACAGAACCTCAAAACCAATGGGCCAAGATGCCTAATTGCAGCAAAAGGGACAGAGTTAATATTTAATAGCTAACTTTTGTAAAAGGTCCACGGTGGCTCCTGCACTTCTCCGGGATCTTTATGACTCCGATATGTTTCATTTCTGACGATGAGCCCTAATTCAGTAAAGACCCACAAGTCCCTACTATCTCTCCTCCTAGTATGTGTCTTAGTATATGATTAATTTAACCACTCGCGTGTTTCATCTGCACTAAAATGTCCTAGATTTCTTCATCCTGTTTTACCTGTCTTCCTCAATGTGCATTGTGTCGTGTTTCATTTTGTGCTGGGAAAACAATACAAACATGTTTTGAGGGTTTTTTCCAAGATTATTTTATATACTTTGAAGTTGCCCATCAAACTCTATTTTTTTTAAGTTTTAATTTTAATTCAAGTGAGTTAACATACAGTGTAATATTAGTTTCAGGTGTATAATGTAGTGATTCAACACTTCCATGCAACACCTGTACTCATCACAAGTGCCCTCCTTAATCCCCGTCACTTATTTCACCCATCCCCCCACCTCCCCTCTGGGAACCGTCAGTAGTTAAGAGTCTGTTTGTTAATTTCTCTTTTTTTTCTTCCTTTGTTTCTTAAATTCCACATGTGAATGAAATCTTACTGTATTTGTCTTTCTATGACTGACTTATTTCACTTAGCATTATCCTCTCTAGCTCCATCCATGTCGCTGCAAATGGTGAGATTTCATTCGTTCTGTTTATGGCTTAGAAATATTCCATTCTGTGTGGGTGTGTGTGCGTGGGTGTGGGTGTGGGTGTGGGTGTGTATACATACATACATACATACATACATATATACCTCACATCTTCTTTATCCATTCATCATTCAATGGAACTTGGCAAATGACATATCCGATAAAGTGTGAGTATTCAAAACATATAAAGAACTTATAAAACTCAGCCCCCAAAAGAAATCATGCAATAGAAAAATGGGCAGAAGACATGAACGGACATGTCTCCAAAGAAGACGCACAGACGGCCAAGAGACACAAGAAAAGATGCTCCTTATCACCCATCAAACTCTATTATGTCCAGCTCAGACACAGCTGATTCGAACTCTGTGAAGGCAAGGGTAAGAACACCTATCTCTGGGATGCTTATTCAAGAGGTGATGTGTGCAAAGCATGTGACATGATGCTCTGCAAATGTTGGTTCTCTTACCCTGACTATCGAACCATCTTACGGAACATATGGAATCTTTTCTGCACATCCTTGGGATGAAATTGTAATCTGAATCCTCCAGAGGCTTAAATAGAAAATCTGTTCAGTCTAAAAATATATGTTAGGAAAACCCAAATCCTAGGTTAGCCTCCAAAGCAGGAACTATTTTTTTTTAAAAAAGAAGAAGAAAAGAAAGACAAAACAGACAAACAAACAAGGCATCTGGCACAAAGGAGACAATGCTATTAAAGCGTGGAGAAAAATACTCAGCAAATGTTGAAGGCGTGTTCTTCGCCTCCCTCCACCCCCACACACACACACTTGGTACTGGACAAAAGCCTCATCCAATGATGGTAATAAGACATGTTTTCTTTTTTAAGTGGGCACAATTACCCTCATAGCATTACTGTAGATATTAAATGTAGGTATAACTTGCGGGGGTAGAGAAGCTATATGTAAAAGTCTAAAATCACAAAAGTGATAAGCTTGGGGCTATTTGGGAGCGATTATTCTCATCAATAAAGAAGTCCCTACAGGATTCCTGGCAGGCAAGATGCACATCGAGATCATTTAACTTATAAAATGTTAATAGGCATGCTATTTCAAGAATACATCTATTGAAGGTAAGGCAATGTACCTACCTGGACCTACCTGTCTGACCACTGTGATTTTAGCTCTTCTCTTTGACCTCATTCTTGCTCCTCTGAACTATCTCTTCACAAATTTGACCATACACAGCATTAAGCAGGCTATTGTAGAGAAATCCATTTATTTGTTCATCAAAAAGTAATCAAGCACCTACTGCGTGCCAGACAAGGTTCTAGGCACTGCCGACGCACTAGTGGACAAAAGAAAAGAAAGCAGAATCCACCCTCATTGAGTTCATGCTTCCCGAGTCTGAATTAAGTTAAAGTTTACAGATCAGTCCAGTTCCCTCCCAAACACCCAATCTGCTGCTTACACCCAAGAGGAGCACAATCTTGCAATGTCTTGCTGTGTAAGAGATCAGGTCAGTTACATCTCCTGTTTGGCTATGGTTTCAAACCCAACCCACAGGTAAGTACCAGAGCTGAGCGAGAAAGGCCCCATCAGCCCCATCCCCGACTGTGCCCCGCAACATGCAGTGTCTTGCCACTATTCCAGCATGTGTCTCAGGGTATCGTCACGGGTTAGCAGAGAAGCTAAGGCTTCATTTCAGCTCTGCAATATACTACCTGCGTGACCTTGGGCAAGTCACTGAACCACTACATCCCCGTCTCTCCGCCCTGTAAAATCGGGCAATCAGATAACGCAAACCGGAGCCCTTCACAAAGGAAACGTCAGCTCTACTTATTATCTTCACTTCGATTGTTATTACGATGCCTAGACTTAATATTTTGAGACCTAGCAAAGTGCCCAAAGGAATTCGGCATAAATGAATGAATGAATGAATGAATGAATGATGCTACACTCCGCATGGCTGCATTAGGCTACCACTATGGCTCAGACGCCAGGAATACAGAAATAAAAGATATATGTGCACCCCCCAAAACAATTCAAGTACGTCAGAAGTATGTTCAGAGGAGGAGAGTCTAACTCGACAGGACATCAGTATGTGAGTTTGGTGGGCAGAGGATGAGGAGGACCGCAGCTAGAGGCTTCCCAGAGACCTAGCTGAGATCTGAAGGATGAGACAGACCAAGAATTATCTGGTGGCCAAAGAACTAATCAGAAAAACAGATATAAACCCCCAGGCACCAACTCGCTCTTTAGGGAAAGGAAACACAGAAGTCAAAATACTGGCAGGCACCTTCCAGACAAATGAGTTAATTATTTTTTGAAAAACGGAGAAAGAACCAAAGAGAGATATTTGGGCACATCTCAAGAGCCACAACACGTGCCTCTTTTGAAAACGGCTCTTTTGTCGGCCACTGTGCCAATTTACAAACATTTGTTTCAACCGATTCGGGAAAACAAACTTTGATTTGGGATTTCTTTGAACAGCGTTTGCGCCAATATTTCCATAATTCAGAGAGTCAGCATAGTTGTCAAGAGTTCTGCAATTGTCTCCCAGTCAACGGCGGTCAATGTGCATGAAAATACGCCATTCGTGCGGCACAACGTAACTTCGGTAGGTCACACGCACACGCTCACCCCGTCAAACCAGACAACGCCGGGGCCAAAACCATTGCTTAATATCGAATGTGGGCTGCCGCCGGCCATCCAAACGATCCCCATTTCTGGCTGGCCGTCCAAACAATCCACATTTCTGGCTTTCCATGTCCACTCTGGCCCGTGCTAATAGTACTCAACGAGTTTCATGGGTCCTGATGACGACCGCTTCTCCTATCCTAGCTCACACGCTCGCTCTCCCTGAATTCCTATTTTACTCACACCCATGACACACTATTTCCCCCGATCTCGTTCTCCATTCTGTTGTCACGTCAGCGGGGCCAGAGGTCATCTTTACGTTCCTTTCATCTCCCCCTAAAAGTGACTGCCTAGCAGTGTGCTGGGCACAGAGTAGGTACACAGTGAAAGCAGTTCTTTTCTTTAATGTTTATTTTTTCTTGGGAGGGGAGGGGAGGGAAACAGAGGGTCTGAAGCAGGCTCTGTGCTGAGAGCAGAGAGCCTGATGCAGGGCTTCATCCACAAACTGTGAGATCATGACCTGAGCCAAAGTCAGGTGCTTAACCGACCGAGTCACCCAGGCATGCCTGAAAACAGTTCCTGCTAGAACTGACAAACACTGAACTAGGGCATGAGGGCTCCCGACCCCAGCTGTGTCCCTTACTGACTGTATGTCCTTGGGCAAGGCATTGTCCCATCCTGGGCCTCGGTCTCCTCATCTGTACAATGAAGAGGCTAGACCACATGACTCTGAAGGGCCCTCCAGTCTTGAAGCATTAGGTTCGAGGAATTGATTAATTTGTGCAAAAAGCCAAGCCTTTTGCCAGCAAATAAATAATGGCTAATTGATGAGACCTCTCCATGATTCCATGGCACTTCGTCAGAAACATCCATCAATGCTGGAATTTAATTTAGTTACTGTGGCTGTGCCGACCTGGCATGAAAACAACCAGTCCCTTTGGAAAATTAATTTATTTAAAAAAATTAGTTGACTGGCATGCTGGAAGGAGAAGTAAAGCCTCTGTGATTGCATGTTTCATTGTTCACTGGATAGTTAGGTCGTCATGTACATATTGCCACCGTCAGAAGGTTAAACTGACTTCATAACACGTTCCTTCTGGCTGGTTGGTTTGATCGAACCAGACTAGAGACCTGAAGACCCAGAGTACATCAGACGCGAAGAAACTTCTTGCAATGAGTGTTAAAGCAAGTGCAGCATTACTATGAGGTAAATAGGGTTTTACTTTTTATTTATATAAAAACGAAACCATTTCGATGCTATTTCCAGGAGACATGTTGCCTACAGAACACAAAATTCGGACTCCAGGAATACAGTTTAATCAAGGCCACCGAGCGAACCAGTGTCCGCTACTGAGATCTGGTTTTCGCTGAAGACGGTAGACAATACAGAGAACTATTATTTGGAAATGTAACAAAGTGAATCATTCTTTATAGGATGGAAGTAACGTCTTTTTTTTTTTCTTTTCCTTTTTTCCAGCCAAGGGAATGCTGAAAAAAATAAACAGATGAGGGATTTTGAGCTTGTGTTGAAACCAAAACCTCTTTCCTTAGCTTATTTCCCAACGTGTGGCTTTTATACCCTCATACACCAGCACATGCCTACTGAAGAACCAAATCAAAGATTACTTTAAATCACTGGCTGGCGTTCTTTTTCAAATGAAGCAAAATGCACAGGTATATAAAAAAATAGCGTTCCATAAACTGAGCACTCCATAATCAAAATCAGATTCTAGCTGTAGTGCTATTGTCAGCCCTGCTTAAATCATGCCATTTTATTTAAGCCCTCAGATAATTTCTCGCAGCTCAGTAAGTGGGTGGATGTTAGCAGCTAAGGTCATCGAAAAGATTTACTTTAAAATAAATTCAACAATTCAGAGCATCGCCCTCTCCACAGCGCAAAGTGTACCTTGCTTTGAACATGCATATAAAATTTCATTAAAGTGCAACATAAAAGTTTTACATTAGAGGAACCTAGCGCCGGACCTTTGTTTAACAGTCATGATAATTTATGGCGTGGATCTGCTACAGTTAAGTAGAAAAACAGCCTTCTCGTGATGAAATACAAGTCAGAAAGGCTGAAATTCAAGGAAAGCTGGAGGAATCCCAACCTCCGACCGTTCAATTCCTTCAGGTTTTTGTCACACATTCTTCTTTAATATTCTCCGTACGGATTGAGACACAATCCTGGTCCGTTAACTCCTGTATCCCATGCTTTAAAAGTTGGGGTTTTCAGTTCTACGCATATCTGAGAGCTCAGAGAAATTCTATTTTCTAAAACATCGTACCCATAAATAACATGGGTTCCAATTTTGCCTCTTCCTTGCCTAAGTTTCTTTCGTAACCCTTCTTCCTTGTCCTTACCTTCTGTAAGAGAGGCCAGACTGGCTCCGAGATCTTCAAGAAGATGACAGACAATTAAACCACTATCCAAGAGGCAGAGGGCCAGTACTATCACCAGGATTTACTGAGCAACTTTTATCTTTGAAAGATTCAAGCATTTGCATAGGACACTCTTTGAGCTGATGGGCTGTAACATCAATCAACAGATGTTTATTGCGCACCTGTGATGGGAAAGGCACTGTGCTACATGATGCAAGAGGGTGATACACCACGCCCTAGGAAGCAGTGTGGATATTTAGACATCGACGACTTAATGCAACAGCAGTAACGCAGTGAAAAGAGCCATAAACACAAATCCTAGGGCCTCCACTGACTGTGTAAACTTAAGCAAGTCACTTAACCTTTCCGAACTTCAGTCTTCAGTTTTCTCATCTACAAAATGAAGCTAACAGTCTCAGTCCTGACAAACCCACAAGGTTTTGGTGAGGATCACATCAAACAACCGATATGGTAAGTTACAAAGCTTTGGGGAGAAACGTTATCCACCTCCTAGTCCCAGCTTTGAGGATCCAAATATACCTATGATCTTCTTTATGATCAAGTATCAAATCTTCAAAATTAAGGCATTCAAATTTAAATGGACAGTTCCCAAGGACTTGAGTTTTGCCTCTTTTTTATATATATCTTGCCATTCACAGGTTTTCATTAAAGGGGCATCCATCAAAGAAGTGCTAAGAGATTATATCAGTACATAAATTGTTCTTTTTTTATCTAAAAGAAAAAAGCAGAGTCCCATGCCTAGTCAATTACATGCTAATTCCACCAATTTTTTTTTTCACAAGTATGATATACACAATCCAATCCATTTGTTTCAGTGATGGCTAAATGCTCAGGTCCGTACAGTAACAATAAATAATAGGCAATGAGGTTTCATGGCAAGGCACCTGACCTGGAAATTGGGAGATGTGGATTTCTTACGTAGCTCTACTACTAACCAGGTTGTGTGGCCGTAAGCGAGTCAAACGACCTCTCTAGGGCTGTTTGCTCATCTGTAAAATGGGAATAACACCTGAACATTCTAAATTACAAGGACTAAATGAGGTGACATATGGGAAAGTATCCCACATTTGAAAAGGCTCGCACAAGGTATCAGCTGTCAATGGTGCGGGCTGTGGGGTCAACTCCATCTAAGGCAGAGCCTGGATTGTATCACCAAGTAGCTTAGTGATTCCATTACGTCATCTGTAAAACAGAGAGCGTAACAGGTCCTATCCCATAAAGACGTCTGAAGGATAAAGTGAGATTGACTATTTAAAGCATCCGGTGATGCCTGGGGCACAGAGTAAATACTCCAATCACAGTAGCAATGATGACGATGCGTTCTAGAACGCACAGGTGAAACACACACACACACACACACACACACACACACACACACACTCCAAAAGGTTGCTTCAAGTTGTGGTGTCAACAGCAATGCATTTCTTCCCATTATCAGTAAACAAGTTTTTAAAACCTCTTTCTTTATCCCACAACAATCTGAAAAAGACAAAATTAAAGGTGAAAAATGCTGTCCCTGTACCAATTGTTTTGTCTACAGGACAGGCTAATCAACTGTGTGGCAGTTTCACTTTTTGAGGTAGGAGCTACAAGCCCATAGGGCAAGAGCTTCTAGATTGTTCCAGAGATGGCCATTTTATTGGACCTTTATGATTCTGAAATTACATTAAATATGTGCCAATTTTGCATGCAAGAAATAGTCTTAGCTAAGAATAATGAGCATGAAATAAAGGTTCGGCGCATTAAAGCCATTTCTATTCAACAATAATTAGCATGTTTAAATACAATATAATTTTTACCCATCTACAAAATGCTTAAATGTTTGGAATCTCGTTTATGTCTATAATGACAGATTCATTTTTGAGGTAGTCATTTTCAATCTTGATTTGTATATTTTAAAGTTGTTAAACGCTTGACTGAATCATTAGCAAAACAATTCATGTATCATTAAACTGATTTCTAACATGAGACAATTTTCTTTCTTGTCCGATAGACGTGCCTTTTTCAGATTTACCGAGATAGCTTTTATCCTTTGGAGGGCTTGGCGGGGCTGCGGAGGAGACCTCAGCACTGGCTAATTTCACGGCCTCCGGTCTAGCCTCCCCATCCATACACTCCCTTAAGAGCCTCAACCCCCGCCACGGTTTGCTGAACGAACGCTCACGCACTCTGGAGAATGCATATTGTACTAGCAAAGAAAACAGACCGCACACCGGCTCCTTTTTCATGGAAGCCAAACAGAGAGGGGGGAGACAAATGGACGCAGGTAGAGAACCACAAACCCTGGCAACCTGTAGGCCGGGGTCTGAACAGGACCCTGCCCCGCCGCCCCCACGGTGCTGCCACCCCTTGGCGCGCGCTCTCTCCCTCCCACATCTTCCCACGTAGGAGCAGGTCTGTGCCACGCTCCCGAAGGACTGCGGCCGGAGGGGCCTCGGAAGACCTGTGCGCGCACGGCTGGCAGTGGCTGGCGGGCTGTTGCCGCGCACGGGCCGGGCCCGGCTGGACGTGAAACAGTTCACTTTTGTCTGCAGAGCGGAGCAGGGTCTCCCCCTCCCCCGCAGGGTCGAGGAGGGCTGGGGAAGGCAGGGGCCGCTGGAGCAAGGCCCCCGGGGCCGCCTTCGCGGGAGGAGGAGAAGCCTGGCCTGCACATGGCCCCTTCCCAGCCTTGACAGCCCACACAGACCTTTGAACTTTCTATTTATATAACGGTTTAGTGAGTTTAAGTCTCTTCCTGTGTAACTGCCCGTGTGCGAGCTGGCCTCTAATTAGGCTACTTGTGAGACATCACTTAAAAACTACAAACCACTGCTGCCGGCCTTGGGTCACAAGTGCCTCACCACAATCTTCACTAGACTTTTTCACACTTTGATTTGGTAGCCTGGTGGCTTTCTTTCCATTTTTTATGTTTAAGGATGCACCCCTGTCTCTATCTATCGGCCCTTCTCTCCTTCCCTCTTTTTTTAATAATGAAAAGATAAACATCGCCACAGAGGACCTTGGCCTGTCACAAAGCCATACCTAATCAATACGGGGGGTGCTCACAGGACTGAAAGGCGGGACACTTTGTAGCCCCTCCGATTTTGCTTTTATCCCCTCTTAAATGGGGATTAATGACATCCCCACCGCTGGTAAACAAGGCCAAATCTCGCCACAAGATCTCCAGACACCTCAAGAATTCATTTACTGACTTACCAGAGGCAAGTCGATAGAATGGCTCAGGCTGTAAAATTTCATTTTTTCTTCCTTTCTTTTTTCTTTTACTTGAGAGCAATGGTGTGTTTGGTGCACACAGACAGACACCTGCACCTTCCTCTTCTTTCACAGAATGGTTCATATGAAATTCAGACTCAGGTGAACACTGCCCATTCATCCAAGAATCTTAAAGAACTTATGCTTTGGCCCTTTCGTCGAGTCCAGAGCACCACCCATTAAGATACGCGGGCAATTTGTGAAATCCAGGGGTATGTTCCTTTAGGCACACAGCACTCCCAGACCCAGCACATCGTCTTTCATGCCCCATCCTTCCCATTTGCATTCATTCTGACAAATGTGTTTGTAAATGGGCATGTACTTTTTGTTTACTGTAGTCAAGTGTTTGCAAATAACACATATGCCTGTGTATGTAAAGTCTTCCTTCATTAAGTCTAGGTAAATGAGTTTGTTTTGTAGCTGGCCTGATCCATTTGTTGTCAGACATCTAGGGTTGCACTAGAGGCAGCTCAGAGTTTTCAGTTCTACAAGTGAAGGTTGAGAAAAGATACTATGTAAATGAGACCCTTAACTTGGCCCAAGCCTTTTTCCTTGGACCTCCTGGGGGGAGGGGGAAGAATGGATGCCAGCACTCTAAGCAGCTACTTACTCCCCAGGAAAGGAAGTAAACAGGTAATGAACATATAATTGGTGTGCTCTACATGTCCGCAGAGTTTGGAAAAGTACAGATTTCCATTCAAGGCAGTATGAAGCTTTTTTAGTTCATCCGCTATTGTCACGTTTATGTTCCTTTTTTTTTGGGGGGGGGGGTTCAAGACAGATGCACAACCCACATTACAAATGTTTACAAACAGATTCATAAGGAAGTTTGCCCCTCGCAATCAAACAGTAAGAAGGAGAAATTTTCCTGGCACATGGACACAGAGGGAAAAGGCCAGCTTATTTATGCAGATATGTTACGCTAATTCATCCGTATTTCACATAATATCCACAGAGTGTCCAAGTCTGCATGTGGCATAGTTACAAAACTGGAGGAAAAAGGTTTTGCCTTTTCTTTAAAAAAAGAAATGATAGTCCCCAAAGGGGGGGGGGGCGTGTCTTTCTGAAAAAAGAAATCAAAAGAGCCCATCCCCTTTAAATATGCAACTGCATGTGTCTAAGATTAAACTGAAATTAAAACAATATAAGAAACACATTTTTTTAAAACCTAATATCTTGGATATGTTTAACATTTGAACTACACCCACGAAATCAATTATAACAACGTCTGTTAAATTAATGATGTTACCCACACCATATATTAGGCAAATTGTATGCAAATGGTAATGCTGTGGTTATCAGTTGTCTGCAAAATAAATTAGTGAAGCAGAGTAAAGGCTGTGTGCAGGAGCATAATATTTAATTGAGGAGTAATTTTATTGTGATCTTTACTTTTAAATAACAGCACGGTTATTAAAAACCGTAACAATGTTTTTCTGCAGGGTTGATAAAACCGTGCATAGTATCAAAAATGCCTTACCGATTAATACTGATACAGTGTAATTTGTGGCTGCAAGGATTTACCCGGAATTGCTGTAAAAGAAAATGTATTTAAGTTCTGATTATCTTGGATTTGCAACTAAAGGGCTCACGATTGGCATAATGAAGCTATTGGCTAAGAGTATGACCCTTTTCTAAAGAAGGAAATTGCCTAAAATATCACATCAGCAAGGGAAATCCTTGTAAAAATACACAGCATTCATAGCCAACGGCTGCTAGCAGTTTAACATCGCAGAAGATTTCGCACCACCGGTCTGTATTGTAGATTATCCTAACTACATTTAAAAAGGCAATAACCAAGATGCAATTGTAAATCGCTGCCGCCGCATCCTCACCCCTTCTCAAGCCACAGGCTGTGGGGGTGGGGGGGGGGCGGCAATTGGTATGTTAAAATGTTGTGACGGATTAACCCTAATAACGCCTGTGGCAGAAGGTGGAGTTTTTTAAAAAGTTAATAGATATGTATATCACTATTTATGCACGCGCGCGCGCACGGCACGCGGTGAGTAACAACTTTCCGGCTCCCCAGTCACCTTTGCACCATCTTTCAAAACGCTCTCAGCGACAAGTTTACGGTATTTGGGGAAGAGCCGACTAACCCTCTGAATCCGAGCTGGGTGCCCATCACGCAGACCTGCGGCTGCCTCCCAGTGGGGGCGGACAGGGGTCCGGCCGGTAATTAAATGTGCACAGACGTCGGAGCAGCAGACTTCGGGGGACTAACTTCAAAATCCCTGCCTTGAGAGCCAACGCCGAAGTCGGCCCGGACCCGGGGTCCCCCGCTCGGCGGCCCGCGAGGCCAGCAGGCACCCGCGTGCGGGGAACTTGGGCTGCGCGAGCGGCGGGGGAAGGTGTGCGCGCCGCGCGGGGACCGAGGTGGCGGCAGCGGCGGGGGAGGCGGCCGCGGACACGGCGGAGGGCGGCCGACGGCACCTTGCCGCTGCCGGTCCCCGCGGCCGGCCGCCGGCGCTCGACACCTAGAAAGTTGAAGCCTTTCGGCCGGGCGGGATCCGGTGCGCCGGGAGACGGGCCGGGCCGGCGGGTGCGCAGGGAAGATCCCCGCGGGGGTCGTGCGGCTCGGCCCGCGGGCGGCGCGGGCTCCCATCCGGGCCACAGGCAACTCTTCGGACTTGGAGCGCCACACGACGCCTTCGGGACCCGCATCCCACCCGCGGCCGCCACCTCCCCTCGCCCCCACCACCACCCGGGCACCCGCGCGAGAGGAGTCGCGGCGGCGGGGCCAGAGGTGGCTGGGAGCAAGTGGGAGGGCGTCTGGGGCGCCCCCACCACAGCCCCGGCTCCTCTTAACAAAGGCGAAAAGCCCGGCCCCGGCCGGGGGACCCGCGTCGCAAGGAGAAGGCAGAGATCAACACCTACCACTGCTGCTCCAAGTCCCAGTCCCTGAAAAAGTCGAATAGATCCATAGCGGCCGGGCGGCGGCGGCGGCGGCGGCGGGCGGGCGTCCGTCCCTGCTCGCGGCGGGTCGGCGCGGCTCTCGGCGCGGCTCGCTCGCTGCTCTCGGCGGCCCGGCTCTCCGGCCCTCCCGCCCGGCTAAAAGTGCCCAGGCCGCATCGGCGGCGGCGGCGGGCGCCGGCGGTGCCCGGTCCTGCGCTCCGGAGCGGCGGCGGCGGTGGCACCGGGCGGGCGAGTGCCCGGCCGCCCGCTCGGGTCCGCTCGCTCCGCGGCTGCCCGCGCGCCCAGCGCCCCGACGCTGCGGCGGCAGGCGCTGGGGGCTCGGGCCGGCGGGGCCGCCCGCCTGGCGGGCTGCGGGGGCGGCGGCGGCGGCGGCGGCGGCGGCGGGGGCGGCCGGGGTAGCGGCGGCGGCGCGGCGCGGCGCGGCAGCCGGGGCGGCAGCGGCGGCGGCGGCGGCGGCGGCGGCTGCACAGGCGGCGGCGGCGGCCGCGGCAGCATCACACACTTACACACTCACAGGGGGCGGAGCCTGGGCAGCCCGAAGCCGCGACATGGAGCCGGCACGTTATCGGCCCGGGATCTGGCAGGGGGCTCGCCGCGCCCGCCCGCGCCGCCCGGGACCCCCCCACCCTGTCAAAATCAGCTGGTGACAGCGGCCGCCCAGCTGGGGACCCTGGCCCGAGCCCGAGGGGCGGCCCCGCAGGGGTGCGGGAAGGGGAGGGGGGCGCTCGGGGCACAGGCTCCGAGGAGGGAGCCCCCCCCTCCGAACCCCCGCCCACTCCCACCGCGGGAGTTACTGTTTGGAACCAGAAAAGAGCGCACTAACCGCCGCGGGGACGGGGGTCGACCCCCGCAGCCCCAGGGACTCTGCTCCGGCTCCCGAGCGCCGGAGCAAACTTTGGCGGGCCCGAGCATCCCTCGGGCCCGCGGCGCAGAGCACGCGGGGCCGGGAAGGAGAAGGCGGTCACCTTCATCGTGTCACCCGGCGTGCCGCAGTGCCGTGCCGGGCTGCCGGGCGCGGTGCGCACCCAGTAGGTCGGCGAGCTCCGGGCCCTGGATCCCGTGGGCTGCAAGGGTGGGCGTGAGTGGCGGCCCCTGCGTGAACTCTGGGTGCGGGGTCAGGACGCTGGGAAACTCGGTTGCACTACCACCTTCCCCGCACAGCCGCCACGTGCCCGGGCCAGAGGACTAATGCTCTTCCCTCCTCTGGGAAATGGGGAAGGCGCTGGATGTGTGCCCACGAGCCCACCCACCGGCGGCCCGGCTCCCTTCTGGCCGGAGAATCTTCCTCTCCAGGTGCAGTTTCCTCCCTCGCGCAAGCCTCTAGTGGCGCTCCAGGACAGGGTGCCTCCCTTTGGCCAATGCCCTCAGGGAAGGCTTCCTGGCCTCGAAACGGACCGGGGGTGTCGGAAGGGGCGGGACCCGGCTGTGGCGTTTCAGGAAAGGTAGTACTCTGGGGTCCCGGACATCTCGCTTGCCTCCTTCGTGTGGTTATACAGAGGGAATCGTGTAAGTGCATTATTGAAAGCTTAAGTCTAGGACTCTCTTAGGAACAGCAGTAGGAGCAAGGTGCCAGTTCTGATCCTATCAGCGACTCTGTGACTGAGCAAAGTCTCTTCTCTGGGGCTCATTTTCTTCATCCGTAAAAACAGAGACTTGATCCAGCGGCCATCTGGCTCTTGCCACTCTGGCCATTCTCCTTTCTGTGTGACTGTGCTTCCCTAATATTATCTCACATTCTCAAAATCATCCAGATAGCTTTGCTTTCCTCCCGCCCCGCCCGCCCCCCCCCCCCCCGCCAGGAGAAACGGAGGCACTGAGACCGGATACTCTGCTCAAGATGTGACATTTCTCCTAGAGGGGGAACTGCACTGGACCCAGACACTGGGAAGCCCGTGTACGGCTAAATGAGGTAGAGTGCCACAGCTTTGAAGAAATGGACGCCTTCAGAATCTGAACTCCCAAGGGGCCGGAGGGTCACCTCTTTTGCAATCTTTGTATGACAAAGAAAGCACGGCAGGAACACACAGAAACCAGGCACTGAGATGGCTACACCAGCATCCACTGAAGGCCCTGCTCAAATGTTTATTTTGCACAAAACCGAGTTCTTTACAAATACCAGCTGACTGCACACCAGCCCAACGAGCAGCCATGGGAAGACTACATTTCAAATCGTCTTATCGGTTTGGCTTCTTGCGAACTCCTCTGGTCAAAGACTCCAGGGTAGAAGAGCTATGGGCAAAATTGGTGCAGGCGATTTTCAGATTCTCTCTGGGGCTTGTTTGTTCGTGGGAATTCCAGTCTTCAGCCCTAGCCTGTGAGCCCTTGAGGCGGCAGGGACTGCCCTGCTCAGATCCGTGGCCCCCAACCTTGGTGCCCTCAGTAAATGACTCCCAAATTGGATCTGATTACTAATAATGATTGTTGCCTGGGCTAGTGCTAGATCTGCTAGAAAATCCTTAGAGGAAAACCAGAACGTCTACAATTAACATTTAAATGTGGTGATAATGGTCACTTTGTATTCACTTTTCTCACCAGATTATATTGATTGTGGAAAGACAAAAATATATACACAAAGTGCTGGGGAAATACATTTCCTACCGAAATAAAGCTGCTCCTTTAAGAGTTGCAGCCCCCCCATCACCCCACTGGTGCACTTTCTTCCCAATCAGCGGGAGGACCAAGCAGAAGCAGAAGGAGCCAGCAAGAGGCAGCACTCGGCACAGAAGTGCCCGCGGGAAGGAGAGAAGAGACAAGCGGGGTGTGCCGCTGCTTCAGAAAAGGGACGGGGGGCTTTCTCTTCCCGAGATCGAAAGATCGAAACCAGGAGGCGGGGGGAAGGGTGGACTGGGCGGAAGGGGCTCGCTCCCAGCCACCCTCCTGGAATGGGGAGGGCCTGAGACTGGCAGCAGGAAGGGGCCAGGCTGTCCCCGAGGCCAGCCAGGCTGCCCAGGCCCAGCACGCACTCACTGGCATTGTGGGCTCCCAGGTGGGGAGCAGCTGGCCTTCTCCCTTCCTCGTCTTCCTGCCCCTCTCGGGCTCTGATGGGGCCCCAGAGCCTTACAAGCCAGCTCCTTATGGATCTGCAGATACGCCTCCAAGCCACGCTTCCTCAGGCGCGCTGGCGGGAGGAAAGGGAAGGCAGGTTGCAGGGAGGGCAGTAGCAACAGAATGTGAAAAAGGCTGTCCGCAGGCAGAGCCAACCGCTGCCGTCAGACTGGTGGCTCAGCCACCTACTCCCTGGGGTCAGCTCGCTTCCCTCCTCTTCCACTCCCCAGGGCATCTTAGCTACGGAAGACTCCTCTGGGCCAGGCTGTGGTCCGGGCTTTGCCTGGAAAAGCCCCTCTCTGATCTGGCCACACCACTCTTAGTTCAACCCAATATTCCAGAAGCTGCAGCCTCTCCAACTCGGACCCTCCTCTCTCTGCTGGCTTCTCCTATTCTCTGTGACCAGGCCCCCTCCACACCTCACCGAACCCCCCTATTCAAAAACCCTGACCCAAAGAACCTCCTGGGAGGGCCACTGGCCCAAGAGAAAGCCACCTTTTCAGAGAGAAAAGAATCAAAACAGACTTTGTGACTCAATCTCTTGAGGTAAAACCAGAAATCATTTTTTAAGATGCTTGATTGTGTAGGAATGCCAATTCTCAGACTTTCCAAAGGGACATTTTTTGACTTGAGTTACTTAAAAAAAAATGTTTTTAATGTTTATTTATTTTTTAGAGAGAGACGCTGCATGAGCAGGGGAGGGGCAGAGAGAGAGAGAGAGAGAGAGAGAGAGAGAGAATCCAAAACAGGCTCCAGGCTCTGAGCTGTCAGCACACAGTCCAACGTGGGGCTCGAACTCACGGACCTTGAGATCACAACGTGAGCCGAGGTGGGATGCTTAGCCAACTGAGCCACCAGAGCCGAGGTGGGATGCTTAGCCAACTGAGCCACCAGGTGCCCCTGACTTGAGCTACTTTTAAAGGAATTTAATTTGGAGCCTCCGGGTACTAATCTTCATTTCAAGGAACTTGAAATCTTTGATTCTTAACAGGTGTAGTAAAGGCACCATCACGCAGGTTCTGGTAGATAGTGTCTACGGTTAAGATTAATTTAAGAAAGTTTCACTGTTGATGTCGGTTCCAAGAAATGAACACAAAGACAGCGTGTGATACGTACGTCATCCTGTCACGCCTCCGATTTCCACTTAAAATATTAAGCATTTGTTTCCGACCTGGTGTGCGTCAGGCCCAGTTACTCTCTCTAGGAGGAAATCCTGACCAAGGTAACAACTCATCTGAGGAAGCCTGCTTGAGAGAATTCCGTGGGCTCCATTTGGGAAGCGTCACCTTCCTCAACTGGATTTTCCTCGGTAGAGCGGCCTGGTGCTGTCATGAGTTTGGAAGGGACCAGTGTGATTCTCCGAATCTGAGGCCGTTATCACATGTGGGCGAGACAATCCAGAATGATTCTCGTCGAAGGAGCATTTCGACCCTTTCTAACTTCAGAATATCTGTATTTGTCCCGTGCAAGTGCTCCCAGAAACTGGAAGCCACATGAGGGCAGGGCCCAGGTGCGTGTCGTCAAAGCCCAGCACAGGATCTGACGTGTAGCGAGTCCCTGCAGGGTCTATCCACCTGCTCTCTGTGAGGGTGGCAATCCCAGGAGTCGATGTGAAATTAGATCGGGACAGCCCTCTGAATTTAGGATGAGCCTCATGAATACACATGTGTAATATTTTTCCCAACTTCTGGTTCTACCACTTTGACTTTGGACCTCAATCATGTATCACAAGGGAAAGTCCCTACTCTCGGACTGTCCGATTATTGCAGACGGTGACCCCATCTCAGAAATCTTCCATAGTCCCTGGCTCTGGGCGCCTCCCGGGTCCTAAATATCCACTCCCGCTAACTTTATCTTACTGCTTAATCACTGCTTAATTCGGTGTCCGGTAGTGAAGGTGATGCTGTCACGATTTTCTGTGGTACATTCCTGTGACTCTTTGTACATCTTTAGCATAAGAATAAAGAGATGATGTTGACTGAGCTTTTATTATGGACCAGGAGCTATGCTAAGCATTTTACCTACCTTATTGCATGTACTCCTTGCCAGGACTCTCCAAGGTAGGGGCTACTATTATGCATATCTTGCAAGAGGAAGCTGAGGCTCTCAGAGGCTGAGTACTTGCCCAGGGTTACAGAGCTCCTAAGTGCCACAGCCAGGCGTCGTCCCCAAGTTGGATTGCTGCCAAGGCTCAGGTCTAATCTGTGCTGCCCCACAGCCTCCACTCTACGCGAGCAAAGGCTTTCCTCTCACTGTAGTGGGGGGGGGGGGGGAGTGGGGAGGAATCGAGGAAGGGACCATTATCTTCATTTGACGGTTGAGGAAACAGGTCAGGTGACTTTGCCAAGATCATACGGTGGCAAAGCTGAGCAACTGAAGCTCAGACATGGTCGTCTGGGCTCCAAGCCCAGGATACACTCTCCTTACCACGTTATTGTTTATAGCCCCGGGGCCACTGCCATGGCCTCTACCACTCTGGAACTTGGGGGCTGCATTGGCATCAGTTAACTGTTGGATTAAAAAACAAAAATTCTCATGGTGCAATTTCCCGGATCTCAACCGTGGCTGACCTGGGGGAGAGGCAGTTGGCTGAACGATGCCCTCAGACTAAAGAAAGTCAGTCCGGCCACAGGAAACAAGAAGATGGTGGGGCAATTCTTGCTTCATCATTTAAGGAGACTCAGATGGGTCTTTTTCCTGGAGATTAGAAATCTAGGTTTGAGACAGTCTTTAGGCTGACTGTGGGGGAGTGCACGGTGGCCTGGCTGTGAGACCGCACTGGGGAATTCTCTTCTGCGTAGACCTTGCTGCTGTACAACGGAGTCCGCAGCTCTCTCTCCCGACTTCTTGAGGGTTCCATCCCCTTGTCTACAAATTCAGGGAGTTGGAAACACTCCCGCTCGGACATTCTAGGGCTCCTTGTTTTGAGGTCCCTTTAGACAACACCACCACCCCACCCCACCCCACCCCCCCCCCCCCGCCCCCTGCGACCCGCCACCTCCGTCCGCGACCAAATGCAGATTGGTAACTTATAATGATGAGAGAGGCAAAGCGAAGAGTCGCCTCGATTACCCAGGTCAATCATCTCCAATCCTGATCCAGTGATTGGGAAATCTGCTTCCTGGAGCTCAGAGCCCTGTCCCCGGGCAGCTCTCATAAACCCATTCAGCAGTGTGAGGGCCAAGAGTCTCTTCCCGGAGCCCACTCTGCAAGGTTGAAGGGTTGGATTCCAGAAGGAAGTTAAGCATCTTCCCGGTGGCCAGAGAGAGGGAACCTAATGTCTCTGAAAGTGCTTTGTAAACGGTAAAAAGCCTCCTACAAATGCCTACTCTCTTCATCCCTCCGGCTGCTGTGTCAGAGGCTGCTCAGGTGAGATCAGCTGTGCTAAGTGCACTGGCTGTGTTTGTAGGGCTTTCCTTCACGTTTCTGTTTTTGTTTTTGTTTCTGTTTGTTTGTTTGGCAAAGGGGCGCACACGCCGTGGGGTACAGAGTCTGGTTAAGGAGCTGCAAGTTTGGATCCTGTCAAAATAATATTAGGACATACAAACTTATTTTTACTTAGTAATCATTTTTTGGAAAGCGTTCAGGTTATTGATTTTCATATTGAAACATTTAAGAGTTTTAAATCAGTGTGTTTGTTTAAAGCTTCCTGGTTCTTAGCATCATGTGAAACCTTTATTTTTCTATTAAGTTGCTAAGAATCAAATCCTTAGCAATGGCATTAGAAAAAATAAAATGGCTGCCTACAGTAAACTTTCAGCTGCTCTGCCTTTCTATTTTCAAGAAGTGGAATGCACTGATAAGTCCTTCATGCTTTGACATACTCTTCTTTCTTTCAGCTTTACTGAGGTCTAATTGAGAAATAAAAATGGTACATATTGGGGCACCTGGGTGGCTCAGTGGGTTAAGCGTCCGACTTTGGCTGAGGTCATGGTCTCATGGTTCATGAGTTCGAGCCCCACATCGGGCTTTCTGCTGTCAGCAAAAGATCCCACTTCAGATTCTCCGTCCCCATCTCTCTCTTCCCCTACCTGACTCACGCTTTCTCTCTCTCTCTCAAAACTAAACATTTTTTAAAAATTGTATACATTTAAGGTATACAAAGTGATGGTTTGATATTCGTATATATCGTGAAATGATTATCACAGTCAAGCCAATTAACACATCCATCACCTCATATGGTAACCATTTGTGCGTGTGTGTGTTGTGTGTGTGTGTGTGTGTGTGTGTGTGAGCACTTAAGATCTACTCTTTTAGCAAATTTCAAGTATATAGTACAGTGCCATTATCTATAGCGACCGTTAGATCCCTATACATCAGCTGAACATTAGATCCCCAGAACTTACTCATCTTTTAACTGAAAGTTTCATGGATGGGTGTCAGAGGAACAATCAGTGCAGTTGTTCCATGGGGAAAGGGGGGACAGAGGCATCAGCGTCCGGAAAGTTTGGCTGATCATCTGACCTCCTGAGAACTGCTGCTCCAAAGAGGCCGTGCTGTCCAGCCACTTGGTGGTTCGCCCTTCCTCTTTTCACAGCGGTTGAACCAGATCAGGGTCATGTAGGAGAGACTCGGGGTCGGCTGGACGGGAGCAGATGCGTGGCCGAGAAGGCTTTCCAACACTTACCCGGTGGCCGCGCTTAGGCTCTTTCTTTCCTAAACCTACAGCCACCTAAATGAATCACACACCTCTGGGGCTACCGCCAATGATAACAGGACCTACTGTGAAGAAGCAAAGTGGGGGCCCTGCCCATCTCTACCCAATAGTCTACTTTGCCTTGCTACCAGGGTGTCCTCCAGTCCAAAGCTACTTCCTCTGAGAGACTGAGCCAGGAAGAGGGCCGCGTCATCATTCAGTTTTATAGATCATAGGATCATTGAATATCAACACGACCAGGAACCTTACTGATTATCTCTAACCCAACAGAGGCCCAGATGGCTCACCAAGATCATATAGCTAGTTATAACTGAGCCAGAACCAGAACCACACATCTCCTGAGTCCCAGCTGAATGCGCACATCACGCCATCCTGAAATCTCAAGCCATTGCATCTTGTGCCATTTTTTAATTGCGTTATAAAATACTTGTTATTGGAACTATTAATTAAGGAAACTATAATCCTTTGGAGAAAGTGTAAATTTCCACCCGACAGTCTATAAGAGAATTGTGGAGGCTGTTGTTTGTTCTGAGGATTGACAGTCTCTAAGTCAATAACTGTCAACAAGTGTTCATTCAGCTCCAAAAGGTCCCACGTTATGTAGACACTTTGCCCCGTGGCACTGCTTGAACAGGGAAACAACAAGCTCTCCTTAGAAAACACATGCAATTTACCTTATTTAAAGCAGGACTTCCTGGAAGGAATTCTACTGGCTCTGTTGAGTGTGAAGTACCAAAGTAGTTCTCAGTTAAAGAATAAAACCAAAAACAAAGCCACAGGCTCTGAAGAAAGAAACACTCTGACCATACCTTCGTTTTACATTAATGTCATCAATAATGCGCGTTTTCTCCAACACGGTACACTTTACACAGTAAATGTCACGAAAATCCTGCCAACACAGGACCTACATGCTTTCTGTTTTCCCAAATCCCTCTTTTGATTTCTAGCGGGTAGAATTCATCCCTCCCATTTCTGATTTGCTGAGCCGCGTTTGAGCAGATGTTTCACTTCGGCCAAATGGCAACCATAGTCTACCTCCAAAGCAGGCAAACTTTGGCCTACTTTGCTCAAAGGCGTCAGAAATAAATGTGGTGTGTGTGAAGAAAATCTTTTTTTGAAAAAAAATCTCGTGCTCCCATATGCCAGAGCTAGCGAAGGATGGATGTGGTACCTGGTAGTTTCCTTCCATTCTCACATACCACAGTTTTGGCTACAGTACCTGCTTTCAACCTAACACATATTTTTAGTGAGTGGGTTTTATTTTTTCAGATACATTAGCCTGTATTAACAGGCTTCCACGTAGCCACTTAGAACCTATGCGTCGCACTCAACATAGTGTAGTTCCTCGAAATTCACTGACAGAATAATGATAAAACCTTTCTGCAAGAATTCTGTTTACAGTTAACATTTTCTAAGGCTGAAGAGGCATCAGGACAGTTTATACGGACAAGTTCACAACCTCAATGAGACTTGAAGATAACCGTAAAATAAGGAACAAACTTTTCAAGGCGAGTCCGTTGATCAAGACCTGGTATTCCTCTTGGACCACGAGCAGAATTTCAATCAACAGTCAATGTGGTTAAGACTATGTGGCTATTGTAGTGTATAAACAGGGGCTTTCTCTACACGTGGGGGATAACATATAAATCTTCGAAAGTTTTGTAGAGTTCCTAGGTGCCAAAGAATGTGCCTACTGGCAAAACAAAATCATGTGGGTGCCATTACCTGACATTTTGAACTATAGAAATATGACCTATATAAACTTTGATGTATCGACATGTAAATATCAGTGTCAACATTGACACAGGGACAGACAAGGTTTTGAAAATTGCTGCAAACCTCACAAAAGTTTTAAACTAAAATAAATATTCTTCTCATAGAGTGTTAGAGCTTGAAGAAACCCTGGGGACTGTGGATCAGTGATGGCATTTTTGCCTCTAGCAGAAAAGAGCAGAGGGGGGAAATGAGCAGAACACAGTTTGAAAGGCTTATAAGGAACAGAGTCCAACTTCTAACCCATGTCTCCTGCTTCAAGCCCAGTGTCCATTCCTCTCCATCACATACTTCTCCGCAAAACTCGCCAATAGCTGGCATCATTTAGCAAGGAGTCAGTCTGCAAATGAAACATCCAAAACCAGGGGACGTATTGGGTCCACAGGCACGCGAAGAAATACTGTTCAATCATTACAGTTATGCTTACAAAAGGTTTGTGATACTCCCAAAAACTGTTGTGTTCTGAATGTAAAAGGCATGTTGCACAATTACATACACGGCACGGTCCTGAACTGCACAGAACAGACAATGCATCAAAAAGTAGATAGTAGTCTCTAGGGGAAGGAGAGGGAATGAGATTTGGGTGAATTTTTTCTTTCCTTTTCTGTGTTTTTCAAATTTTTTTGTAATTCCCCTGTATTACCTTTGAATTTTCAGAATTAAACTTTCACATGAAAGAAGTTGATCTGTGCACAGATTGGACTAAGGTCTCCTCAGAAGCCCCAGGCCCAATTCCTCCTGGGAACCAAGACCCTGCCTTCTTTTCTAAGAGATGTACATTAGTGGAAATCTCCTCAGTGAGATATATTCCTGGGAAGGGGTGAAAAGGACAATTGATTTCGAGAGGATTCCATCAAAAGAAACTGAAAGGGGTGAGTTTCAGTCCTCGTCACACCTGATTCAAATTTTTTAAGGCTCTGTATATTCATACGAATGTCAAAAACTCAGCAAGGATCCGTGAAAGAACCACCCACAGCAACCCAGACCAGCGAACAGAAACTACGGAAGTGCAGGAATGTTAAGTCCATTTATCCCCGAGAAGGCTTAAGATTGTGTGTGACCCTAGGTTTTCACAGTATTTCCTGGGAAGGTGGGTTTCGTTGTTTTTTTTTCAATCGACTGTTACGTTTATGCTTTATTTTCTGTTGTCCCCATCAGAAAGATGGCTTCAGAAGGGGAGGCAGATTTGTCTGTCTTTTTGGGTTTTACCTTCTATTTGCCAATGATTTGAGACATAGGGAACGGTTGCAAACATAGTACAGAGAGCTGCCATATACTCTATACCCAGCTTCCCCCTAATGTTAGCACCTTACAAGGCCATCCTAAAATTATCAAACCCGGGAAATTAAAATTGGTACAATTTTAGTAACCGAGCTACATAAATCATTCGAATGTCACCACTTTTCCCCTCGTGTCATTTTTTTTCTGTTTAAGAGTCCAATCTGGAATCCCACATTGCATTTATTTTATTTTATTTTTTGAAGAGTGAGAGCACACGAGTGGGGGTGGGGCAGAGAGAGAGGGAGAGAGAGAATCTCAAGCAGGCTCCACATTCAGCACGGAGCCACTCGCGGGGCTCGACCACATGACCCTGGCAGGGCCAGCCCCACGACCCTGGGATCATGACCTTCGCTGAAGTCAAGAGTCGGATGCCTTACTGACTGAGACACCCAGGCGCCCCCCTCGTTGCATTTAGATGTCCTGTCACCTTAGTCTCCTCCGATCTGTGATGGTTTCTAAGTCTTCCCTTGATGTTAATGACCTTGGTATTTGAAGAGCACAGGCCAGTTATTTTGAGAATGTCCTTCGATTTGAGTTTGCCTGATATTTTCTCTTGATTAGATTGAGGTTATGTGATTCTGGTAAGGATATCTAAGAAGTAATACTACACCTTCCTTAGTGCATCACATAATGGGGTTCATGGTGCTAACATGTTATCACTGCTGACGTTAACTTTGATCACCTGGTCTAAGTGTCTGCTGGGTTTCTCCGCTGTAAGGTCATGACTTTTCCCATCGTGATTAATAAAGACCTTGAGAAAGATACTTTGAGACTGTGGAAATAATCTGTTTCTCCACAAATTTTTGCCCACCGCTTTTAACATCCACCACTGGATCTTGCTGCAACAATTATTATTGTAATGTTTTAATAGTGATTTTCTATTTCCCTCTTTCCTTCTTCATTTATCAATTGGCGTCATTCTCTAAGGGCTGTCCCCCCCCCCCATTTATTGAATTATTTACATCACCATGGACTCAAGTACACTTACTATATTTTGTGAACTATAATCCAATACCATCTTTATTTATTTTGCTTCTCAGATCGTACCATATTTGGCCATTGGGAGCTCTTTTAGTTTGGAACTTGTTTCCTACTGACATGTACCCATCATTCTGAGCAATTCTTTATTCTTAGTTACCACAACATGTTCGAGGCTCATTTGTCTTTTCTTTGCTCCGGGTCTGGAATCAACCATTTCCTCGGGGGTCTCTGATTGCTTTCATGGGAGCAAGGTATTTAGAAACCAAGAACTGGGCACTAGGTGTACTCATTGCTACTGGGGTATCACTGCTCCTACATCTCTCAGCAGACAGAGCTAGGAAGTGTGTGTGTGTGTGTGTGTGTGTCTGTGTGTCTATGTGTCTCTGTGTGTGACTTGTCTAGTCTTGTGTTTTACCCATTTATTATATTGGGTTGTTTGTTGTTTGTCAATTTTTAAGAATTCTTTATATAGTAAGATTATAAGCCTTTTTGTCTATGGTGTATGTTGCAAATATTTTTCTCCCAGTTTGTCTGTTGTCTTTGACTTTATTATAGTGTTCCTTGCCATGTGTTTTTTAATTGTATGTAGTCAAATTCATTGATCTTTTCTTTTATTGGCTTTGGATTTTGAGTCACAATTAGGAAGGCATTCCTTACATCAAATTTAAATTGGAATTCACCCAATATCCTTCCAGTACTTGTATGGTCTCATTTTTTGACATCTGGATCCCAATCCATTTGGCGTCTATTCATGTCTTTTATGTGAAAAGAAAGGACATATTTCTGTTCAAATGACTTGCCAGTTTTCCCAGAAATTCTTATGAAAAAGTCCATCTTTATCCCAGTGATTTGAGATAACACCTTGTCACACATTAAATTACTGTTTTCTTCAATGTTTTTACTCATGAATGAATAGTAAATTTTGTTACAAGTTTTTTCAGCATCTATGGAGATAATTATATGATTTGTTTCCTGAGATCTATAAATACACTGTATTAATGAATATCCTATTATTAAACCAACCTTACATGCCCGGAATAAATCTCACATGGTCATGTGTACTATTTAGATAATACGGTATTGGATTCTGTTTGCTAATATTTTATTTAGTATTTTTGCATTGATATTCATGGGTGATGGTGTTCTCTAGTTTCTTAATATTGACTTCCTCTAATTTAGATATCCATTTTATACTTGCTTTGTAAAAGGAGCTAAAAAGTTTCTCCCCCTTGTTTTTTTCGATGCTCAGGAATAATTTACAGCACATTGGGACAAACCGGTATTTGAAGATTTGGTAGGATTCCCCTGTAAAATCATTTGAGCCTCGTGTTTCTTTTGGTGTGAGGGTAAAGCCTTAAAACTTCTGCATTCCTTCAATGGAAGTTGATCTGCTTAGCTTTCTAAATCAAAAATCAAAAAGCTCATTTTCAGTAATCTGCATTTTCATAAGAAATCATGCACTTCATTAAGGTTTTCAAATGTTTTTACATACAGGTATGAAAAATAATATCTTAGGTTTTATTTAAAGTTCTTTCCTCTTACCTTTGCTTGTTTTACACAATTTTACTTTCTCCTGTTTTTCTTTAGTTACTGATTTAACTATTTTGATAATTTTCAAGAAACAAAATCCAACGATTTTATTAATTAAATCTACTTTTTCCATTCTCTGCTTCATTAATTTCTGTTTTTAACTTTATTTTTTCTTCCTTATTCATTTTTTGTTTAGTTTGATTTTTTTGTCCCAGTTTTTTTTGAGAAGTATTTCATTTCTTTTCATTCTTTCATTTTTATTGAGAAGAGCGTATAGTGAGAATGTATAGTGATTCCCTGATCACTGCTTTGAATGCATTCCGTAGATCCTGATATATAGTGTTTTCAGTATAATTATTTTTTACATTCTATAATGCCAATTTACATTTTCTATTTTACTGAAGAGTTGTTTGGTAGGTTTTCTTAATTTCAGTTTGAAGAACATTTTCTATGTTTGTTTTGTTAACAATGTCTACTTTTATTATATTGTGATTAGAGAGTATTCCTTGTAATATTTTTGCTTTATGGAAGTTACGAATATTTTCTCTGTGTTCTAGTATTGATCAATATTGTGCCTGTGCTGTGGTTTATTGAGAGAATGTGGACTTGCTCTTATAAGGGAATTCAATATATATATCCATAAAATCTACCCAGTTGATTATGTTGTTTAGCTCCTCTCTCTCCCTGCTTAATTGTTGTCCACTTCATCTTTTTTACACTGAGAGTGGTTTATTAATCTCTCCATTATTAGTGTCATCTCCTGTAGTTTTTGCTTCCTAAAAGTGGTTGATGTCTTATTTGGTACATAAATATTCATAAATGATATATCTTTATTGTGAATCATGGCTTTTAGCACTAATATGTATCTTTATGTCTCCAAGAAGCCGGCTGTAAGTATAAATTAAATGGATAGGTTAAAAGTAAAATATGAAGAAAGATGTAACATGCAACCAGGAACCAAAAGAAAGCTATATTAATTTCAGACAAAGTAGACATTGGAATATCATCAGGGATAAAACAGGACATCACCTATGATAAGAGGGCAATTCTTCAAGAAGATATAACCACCTTAAATGTTTCTGCACCTAAGAACAGAGCTTCAAAATACAGGAGGCAAAAATACTGATCAATTTGAAAGGATAAATAGGCAAATCGATAGTTACAATAGGAGATTTCAAGTTTCCTTTCTCAGGAATTGATAAAACAAGTAGGCAGAATGTCAGAAAGCATACAGATAGCCTTAGGACGCCTGGCTGGTTCAGCTGACAGATCTCCAGGCTGTGAGTTCAAGCTCCACATTGGGTGTTGAGATTACTTAAATAAATAAACTTTTAAAAAAAGACAGTATATAGTAACCTGAAAAACACTACTAACCAACTTTACCTAACTGATATTAATAGAATGCTCCACCTGGCAACAGTAGGTATACACACACACACACACACACACACACACACATTCTTTATATATATATAAAGTATATATATTATATATACATACATAAAACAGTATATATATATCTATATACAAACAGCACATATATATATATATATACATATATATATGCATATATATACACATACATTCTTTCTAAAAGTACATGGGCTATTCACCAATAATAGACCATAATCTGAGCCATAAAACCAAATTTAAATTTAAAAGAATAGAAATAATAAATTACGTCCTTAGACTGTAACAGTTTTAATGCAGAAATCAATAACAAAAAGATATCTGGAAAATGCCCAAATATTTGGAAGTTAAACAACATACTGCTTCTAAGCAACCCATAGGTGAATACGGCATCCTCAGGGGAAATTAAAAAGTGTTTTGAACTAAATGAAAGTAAGAATACAGCAAATCAAAATCGGCGGGACACAGTTAATACAGTGCCATAGAGAAATTTGTAACATTAAGTGCATAAAATAGGAAAAAAAAGGGAGAAAGACCTAAAATTACTGACCTAAGCTTTTGACCTTAAATCAACAAAGAACAGCAAATGAGACCCAAAACAAGGAAAAGGAAGTAAATAATAAAGATTAGAAGAGAGATCAACTAAACCGAAAACAAACACAATGGAGAAAATCAGCGAAACCAAAAGATGGTTCTTTGAAAGATTAATAAAATTGATAAAAGTCTGGCCAAGAAAAAACCAACAATAAAAAAAGTTTTCTACTATATCACATTTAACGTCTTGTGGCCTGAAACCTACTTTGTCCGGTATCAGCACCACTATCTCTTTTGGTCTCCATTTGTCAGCTGTTCTTTCATTCATCCCTTTGGTTTTAGCCTTTCCAAATCAAGTTGCTTTAGGTCCAGCTTTGTATAGGTTATAATTGGATCTTGCCTTACGAGCCAACCAAAGTGTTAAGAATTAATTAAGGAGTTGAGCTTATCTGCATCTATTGATATGACTGATAGGTTTTCTCTCAAATCTGCCACAATATCCTATCGTTATGTTTCTTTTGCTATATTTTCTGTGCCTTTCCCCTACTAGATAGAAGTACTTTTCTTTTTCATTTATAATTTTCTTCTGTTATTGACGAAGGCCTGTGCTTTTGCTCTAGTGGTTACTGTCGTGGGTATACTTTGTTAACATACCTGGCGTTCTTGTTTAACCTTTTCCTGTTTGGTTGACCTGTTTTTCCCAATTCCCTTAACGCACACCTATTGCCTTTGCTATTTCCTCTTTCAGTCTCCTCCCTCCACCTAATGATGATTGGATTGTGAAGTTTTGTGCATTAATATCCCACCAGAATTCTTACTTTCTGTCTTAGTTATATTTTAACATGCTCATTGCCAGTCCTTTGCAAAAGTTTCCCAGGCATAATGATTGGATGAAACTCACCCCCTACAGTATTCCTCAAAATGAGCTGATGATTTCAGAATTCCCTGAGTTTTTGTACATTGCAAACTGGCTTTCTGTTGTTTGGAAACTTGAAGGATGGCCTGGTAGGATATATCATCCTCGGTTCATACTATCTTTCATTGAGTCTGCTTTGTGTTTTTGTTTTTGTGTTTGCTTTTGTTTTTGTTTTTGTTTTAATGCTCTGCTACTCCATTGTTGCCCTGCTTTGTGTGTTGGTTTTGAAAAGTCTATGTCAGTCTAATTGTTTTATAAGCTAATTGATCTTTTCGCCTGGAGGCCGTGAAGATTTTGTTTTTGAAATCTAATACTTTTACCAGGTCATGTCTTGGAGCTGATCATTTTCTGTTAATTTCCCTAGGTAGCCCTGGGTCGATTCAGGTCTTTTCCTATTTCTGGGAAGTTTTCTCATTTTATACTTTTAACTCGTGGCCCTGTCTCAGTGTTTTGCTTTTTCTTCTCCAGGGACTCCAATAATACAAATACTATTCCTTCTTTGCCTCTCGTCCCTTTCCACTGCCTTCTCTATGACCATTTTTCTTATTTCTTTATGGCATTTTCTTCTCTTGGTTTTATATCCCTGCCTTTTTTCATTTTAACCTGTTCCCCATCCCTTGTGTCCCTTGTAATTTGTTCTTCTTTTATGAGATAATTTTGTCTTTTTCTTCTATTTATTTCCAAAGTCCATTAAATTTTCTTTATTTCACCTGGTTTTCAGTCCATTTCTACTTTTCATTTTTGACTTTCTGATTCAAGGTAGTTTTTTATAGCCCTAAGAGCTTGTTTGAGTATATTTAATTATGTCTGCCGGTTCACATACAGTTTTTTGTATGCTTCATGTTTTGTCTCCTTTTGTTTTGGGGCGGGAGTATTATCCTCAGTTCATATATGTTTTTTATTTCTTGATTTTCTGCCATAGCTTTCTTTTCTTTTGTTCATTTTTATGGTATTAGGGCATCTTACAGGACTTCTAATTTAACAACACTGCTATGAACTAAATCACATCCCATATGTTGAAGCCCTAACCTCAACTGCATTTGGAGATAGTGCCTCTAAAGAGGGAATTAAGGCTAAATGAGGTCATAAAGATAGCGCTTTTATCCTTTAGGATTGGTGGCTTTATAAGAAGAAGAGATGTCTCTTTCTCTCTCTCTTTCTATTTCTTTCTGTCTCTCTCTATCCCTCTCTCCATGCATGCACAGAAGAATGACCATGGAAGGGCACAGTGAGAAGGTGGCTGACTTCAAGAAGAAAGGCCGCACAAGAAGCTGAACCCTGCCAGTCCTTGACTTTGGACTTCCCAGCCACGAGGACTGTGAGAAAATAAAAGTCTATTGTTGAAGCCACCTGGTCTATGATATTTGTTATGGCAGCCCAGGCTGACCTAACACAGGTAGCTTCCTCTGTCAGTATAGCAGAGCTCAGGTAATTCGATAGTGATGGTTGAGAGGGGAGAGGATTGGAAGTTTTTAGATTTTGTGGTTCTCTTTTGTCTTGCAGGGGCCCTAAACTTTCCCCCTTTTCCCTTGTATTCCTCTTGGGTACCCAACTGCCAAATGATTCTCTTCTCTTCCTTTTTGTGTTTTCCCCTCCAGAGTTACGTGTTTTGAAAGCTATTCCTTTATCCCCTGCCTGCCCTTTCACATCATGCCTACCTGTTTAAATAGGGCTTGACCATTTTGAACCATGTGTATCCCTTTCAATCCTGTATAATTTGAAGTTCCTCCTTGTGGTTCCTGCTCTGATCTTCCTAGAAACTTTTTCTTTTAGTATTTTCTTTCTTTTTTTTTTAATTTTTTTTTAACGTTTATTTATTTTGAGAGACAGAGACAGAGCATGAGCAGGGGAGGGGCAGAGAGAGAAGGAGACACAGAATCTGAAGCAGGCTCCAGGCTCTGAGCTGTCAGCACAGAGCCTGATGCGGGGCTGGAACCCACAAACGATGAGATCATGACCTGAGCTGAAGTCGGACGCTTAATCAACTGAGCCACCCAGGAGCCCCTTCTTTTAGTATCTTCAAACTTAGCATAGAGTTAGTCTTTCTGGCAGTAGATTTAAAATAAACTTCAGACCTTTTGCTAACTTGTTCTGTCTTCCCAGAAGTTTTTCTTCATCTGCCTTACGGCAGGACAGGCGTGGGTTACGGGTCATGAGGGATCACACTCTGGGAACTGGTGAATTCTGTTTTCACTTACAGTTATTTGAAGTTTGGGCATTCTCTGTCTCCAAGTTATGCGAAGGGCATGGTTTTCACATAGATTCCTTCTTTCTTTCCTTTTTTCTTTTTCCAATCCTTTTGGCGCATTATGAGGCAGGTGGTTACATACTGTACCCGTTATCTGTTGGCTACTTCATGTTAGCCTATGTTTATTTTCGAAGAAGAGCTTTAAGGATGCTTTTTATTCTAACTTGGGAAAAACCAACTTTACTTCCTTTTGTGGAAGGGAGTAATAAATAACAGTAATATTGTTACAAGTCAATGGAGAATCAAGTTGTGGGAGGACTTGCCCTCAGCAGTAGATAACCCAAATCTTAGACACAAAAGTGACATCTAATGAAAACATTCTGGTGTCAGACTCCTCCTTCAAATACGCTTTATAAAGCTTTGCTGGCAAACCAAGGGGTAGAAATCACGTGAAAACCATGCCCTTCGCATAACTTGGAGACAGAGAATGCCCAAACTTCAAACAACTCCATCCTTCTGAAACGATCACGAAGCTTTGTGTTTTACAGTCACTGGGAAGGTTTTTGGCTAAAAGTAACTAATACCTGCTGAATAGTCATTGAAAATGTAAGGACACTTATGGAGAGGGAGGCAAACCATAAGAGACATTTTAATTTTATGTTTTTAAAGTTTATTTTTGAGAGCGACAGAGACAGCATGCGTGGGGGAGGGGCGGAGAGAGAGGGAAAGAGAGAATCCCAAGCAGGCTCCACGCTGTCAGCAGAGAGCCCAGTGCAGGGCTCGAACTCACAAAACCGTGAGATCACGAGCTGGGCCGAAACCAAGAGTCAGATGCTTAACTGACTGAGCCATCCAGGCACCCCACCATAAGAGACTCTTAAATACAGAGACCAAACTGAGGGTTGTTTGAGGGGTGTTGGGTGGGGGGATGGGCTAAATGGGTGATGGGCATTAACGAGAGCACTTGTCCGGATGAACACTGGGTGTTACGTGTAAGTGATGAATCACTAAATTCTACTCCTGAAACCATTATTACACTATATACTAACTAACTTGGATTTAAATAAAATTTAAAACTAATTAAAACTAAGTTTTTTTAAAAAAGGACATTTACTGTTCATTTGAGTGAAGGTATGGAACAAGGCAGTGTGAGAGTTGAGCAGATAGCTCAACAGTGTCCTCAAGGACTTAGGTTTTTTTCCACCTCTACACTCTGCCACACTCAAAGTCACTTCATGGTGACAAGAAGGCTGCCGAAGCTTCAGACATTCTGTTTAAATTTTAGCAAGAAGAATAAAAGGCGTGGGGGCACCTGGCTGGTTCAGTCAGAGGAGCATGTGGCTCTTGATCTTGGGGTCATGAGTTCGAGCCTCCCGTTCATGTAGAGATTATATGAAGAAAGAAAGAAAGAAAGAAAGAAAGAAAGAAAGAAAGAAAGAAAGAAACTTAAAAAAAAAAAGAATAAAAAGGGTAGCCATGTGTGCCCTGCTATCATGAAAGCACAAGCATTCACCAAGTCCTACGATAGATTTCCCCTTAGGTCTCACTGTCCCGCACCGAAGCACGGGGCCAAACCTAGCTATGGGTCCCTAGCTTCCCGGTATCTACAGGGAGCTGAAAATGGCTGCTGAATTTGCCAACCAACAATGTCTGCTAGCGATTCCAGAAGAGTTGCCACGAGCAATGCTGGAAAAGACATCCAAGGATACCTCCAGTCTAAGTGCTTCCAAAATAACAGTAACTGTCGCTAACATTTTAAGACTACTTACTACAACCAAGATACGAAGTTTCAAAGCTTTTCTCCTTCTGACCAGCCTGCTGTACTCATGCCTCCCGTAGTTTAAGGAAGGGATACAAAACCACACTAACGTAATGGGTGATTCTAGAGACAGCACAGGGTGTTCAGTGGAAGTGTGCAGAGCTTGCGGACAAGGCACAGCACTTAGAGTCAGTGACATTGTCTGACCTGAGTGACTAAGAGACTGAGAATGTCACCGTGACATTGTGTCACTGGTAAAAAAAAAAAAAAAAAAAAAAAAAAAAAAAGTCCAGAAAATGACTCAGCTCCCTCCTGAGTATCACCAATTGATAGATGATACCTGGAGCCCGCGGCGTCTTCTAGACGCTGAATGGTAAAGGCCGTTAATGGCTTCCAGGCTTTCCAAACGAGGGAATTTGGATTTGGGAACAACAGTGCACCAAATAGAATTTAGAAACTCAGAGAAACCGAACCACTTTTCCATAAATTCCTAACTAGAAAACTGGGCACGGAAAGTGAGTTAAGCATAACCATTAACACAGAAGTCTTAAGAATACCCCCCCCCCTTCCTTCTAATATGATACATCTCCTTCTTTATCTGTTTTGACTGAAGTGTAAACTCTGCCAGCTGGCACCCTGGCGGAATATAAACATTCTATAGTTATTAAACAACAGCAAATCACATATTACATATGACATAAAGATAAACAACCAACGGTTTCTTTGTACTCTTAGGAGAATAGCAATCTCCTCTCTCAATAATATGAATCCAGTACAAGTCTCTGGTATTTTATGGTTTGCAAAACTCTTCCACGCTATCCCCGCAAGAACACGGGAGGCGTATTACTGCTCCTACCTTGCAGAGGAGAAATATGGTCTCAGGGCGGGGAAGTGACTTGCCCGAAGCTCCCCAGTTTCCAGAGCCCTCGTCTACTCATCCATGGCTCTTCCCCTGCCCCTCCCCGTTCAAGCTGTCTCCCGGACTACCTCCTGGTTCAGGCTTTTGAGACGATGTGCTTCTGACTAGTTTACTTCCCCTGTCGTGCTAAATAAACTTGAAAGTCTCAACCCTGCCGTGCACCTGGGACCAAATTTCAAAGGAATTAATCCAACATCAAGTGCCTTGGCCCACTGTTGCTGTCAGCAAAGAAGACATTTTGTCATTCGTGTGCTGGCTCTCATTCTTTTCCAGCTGGACGTAGAGTCGACAGTCCACTTGTAGCATGATCACAAGCAAGAGCTGATTTACCCACAGCCCAATCGTAATATTATTTACCTAGAAAAGCAAGATCCGCGGATAATGAAAAAAAAGAAAGAAAGAAAGAAAGAAAGAAAACCCTGATATTTTAGCCATGTAGCCATGTAAAATCAGACGAAACCAAGATAGAGGAAACAGACTCTGCCGTTAGACTTTCTTCTTTATCCTCCTTAGTAATAGCAAAGCGAAACCAAAAGCATCAAGAAAAACTGTGAAATTAGCATTAGGCGATGAAAGCATTCAAACGAGATACCGCGTAAAGGTACTTTACTGAGAATGTTTTTTATGAACTACTAACAAAGACCCAGAGTAAAGAAATAAGAATGAATTTAACCAAAGTTTACAACCAACATCAGTTTCCAAGTTCCTCTTGGATGAACATGACCTTATTGCATTTTAAGTCTGTATAATTTTACAAAACCTGATGTTTAGTCTCCAAGAAAAATCCTTTTAAAAGGCTTAACGATTTACTTGGATAATATATAGCATCCCCTTATCAGTATTTTTCTCAAATACACAGATTCACTTTTCTTTTTTAAAAAGACTCTGAGAAAAGGCATTTGAAGTTTTCACAGATGTCTGAAGAATGGTTTGCTAGGTTCACCACAGTACGAACAGGGTTTGCCTGGTTCACTGTGACCAATTATTCAGAGAGATGAGAACATGAGCACATGTGCCCCCCAGAACACAACGTTTAATGAATTTCACCCAAAGCTCTATATACGACAGCCATTTTTACTTGAAAAATCGTCAGAACAATGAGTCGTGCAGGACAAATAAGAAAATGGAGGTCAACTTTTCTATCCTCTGGTCTTTGACCTTCACATTATTTTTACTGTCCCAGCAAGACTGGCCTCTTGTTTTCATTGTTTCAGCCTCAGCTGGGTAATTTCTGTAACAGCTCCATATGGAAGATGTACAGGCTTCTTGGCTTAAGTCTGCTTGTCTGTGCATGATTCAACACCAAATGGAAATGGTAGCCAAATCTCGGGAAGCCATAAAGGGGAGAGGAATTGTAGGACAGATAACTCAAGATGCTGGAAAAGCCCAAAGTCATTTCTTTTTGGTTTTGGAAGGGTACTGTCCTAGCTTAGAACATTTTGTCTTTTGCTTTATCCTACTTTCCTCATTCTGTTTAACATTTTTAACTTCCGTCACTATTCCCAGCAAATGAGAATGTAAATCATTCCGGTCAATGGGGAGAGACGGCCTGGGAGAAAGCTGCGTGGGGGTGTGGGAAGCTGATATAGGCATTAAAAAATTAATGCAAACAATTCACAGAGAGGATAAAGTCTATGTGGATAATCAGGGGTTGACTCTATCATATTCAGAAGGCCGGAGGTATGCCTGCTCAGTCTTGTGCCTTCATACCTGTAGGGAGAGTCTTATCATCTACAGAAAGCACAAAATGATATTTCTCTGTGGATCCAAATCCCTCATTGCATTATTTTGCCTGTGATCGTTTCTACCTAAAAATGACATACCCTACCAGGAAGCAAAGTGAAACCAAAAGCATCAAGAAAAACTGTACTATTAGCATTAGGCACCGAAAGCATTCAAATGAGATACTGCTGAAAGGTAAGTCAGTGAAGATTTAAAGAAGCTGAGCCAGAATTCCAAACATAGAAAGGAAATAAGATTCAATATTCTTTGCCTAAGTAGGGGAGATTTTTGCAAATAAAAGCACATCATGTATTATGTGCGCTTCTACAAAGCGTTTAAATTCCGTGGCTTATGTAGCTGTGTCAAGCTTGATGAGAATAAGGTAAACTCAACTCAGATGATGGCTCTCTACCAGGGGCCCTTTCAAGGCCAAGGCCAGACAACCAAAACCCAGTGCAGTCAAGCGCTCCAATGCCCATACTGCACCAGCCAGGTTCCGTTCTAGCATGGCCCGCAATTTTCAGGGTGGGTGCTGGAACTGGGATCTCTTTTGTGTCCAGATCAACGTGTTTGCTTGAAATTCCTTCCGCCCGGTTTCGGATCTCTGGCAATCCACTTTTTGAGCTATGATTTGTACGTGTTTTAATACTTCAAATTATCAGAAGCCGTGGTCAAGAAGGCGCGATGGTAAAGGTGAGACCGAGGCGGGGTAAAATAGCCTACAGAGATATAAACCAATTCGAGGAACTCTCTGAATCAGAAGGCAGCCCGGGGCCTGGCTGCCGAAACAATTCCAGGCTTAAGGGTTCACGGCATCTTTGTTCCAATGACACACCAATCTTTGGATTAAGCCTTTTTTCACAAACAGTATCCTAGATGTTCTTGGCGATTTCTTGTCACTGAGGGTCTGACGCCTGACATATTTATTGCATACGGTAAGAAAGAACACCACGTGAAAATAGCTCGAATGAGTGTCATCTAGCTCTTTTCCCGGCAATGAAATGACCCTGCCTTGTTTTGTTCTGGGAAACCTGCCAGGTGAGCTTTGAAAGGCTAGCGGGGCTGGGGTGAGCGTCCCGGCCGGGACGCTCGTTCTGACACGTAAAGTGGACCCTGCTCAAGCCCCCGGCAGACGAGGAGGCTGGGCAGGAGGCACGTGGCGGGCTCTCTATCGGTTGACGAAGCCCGACCGAGGCCCACTCGACTGTGAGATCTGGCTGTGCACACTCCCTCAGGCTGGGGACCCGGAGAGCTGCTTGGAGGCCTAGCTCTGTCACGCACCAGCCTTGCGACCTGGGGCAAGCTCCACGGCCTCCCCCGGCTTCACCTTCTTCATCGATGAAGCGGCAAGAACAACCAGCAGCGCGCGCATCGTTGCGACCGTTCAAAGAGCTGAACGTGGGGCCCCCGCGGGAATCTCGGGCCTTGATTTAAACACAGGTGCACAAAGCGCTTGCCCCTTTTTCTAGAAATCAAATCCATGCCTTTTCCTGGTCCCCATTGGGCTGGGTGGCAGACACGTGGGGTCCGTCCGTTGAGGGGCGCTCTCTCCCCGCTTCGCGCTGGGGCTCCAGGGTCGGCAGGCCCCACGCTCCCGAGCAAACTGTCACCTTGCGTCCTCCGCTCCCGCCCCGGCTCGTCCTCAGCTCCTGGCGGGCGGCGCGCCAAGTCAGCCGCTCTTTCGTGCCACTCTTCAGCCGAGGAAGACCGTGAGGCTGCCTCTGGGTCTGCGGCCTGGGGACACCCCCGTCACATCTAATCTTTTGCTCCCGAGCCTGCCAGTGCGGGGCTTGGACGGAAATCACTCTGAGGCTTTGCTACTGCCCGAGCCACCGTCTGCAAAGTGCCCCGCAGGCCACAGCTGCTCTTGGAACCCCAGCGCTGGCCTGCGGCTCACACATCCTTCCCCTCCTCCAGTCCCAGGCTCCGACCCCGGGGTGGGGCTCTGCATCTCAGGGGCCTACCCTCTTGCCTCCTCCCGCTCAGTCGCCTTGCCCCCCACCCCCCGCCAGCAACTACATTTACAGAGTGATTGCTATCATTAGATGCCAGATACCGTTCTAAACCCTTCACACACTTCATCCTCACTATAACCCAGGGAGGGAGGTGCCACGGCTATCAGCGTGGTGCAGATGGGGAAACCGAGGCATTGAGCAATTCAGGGCCTCGCCCAAGGTCTCGCCGCTAGAATGTGGCAGGGTTGGGATTTGAACTCATGCCGCCCATCTCCAATAATCATGCTCTGCTTCTCAGAGAGTACCGATCCAGGCAGTGGGTGAGAGGAAGCCAAGGATTTGACTGGCACGTCTGTTTCATTTCTGTGGGACCATCCTTTCCCTGTGGTAACGAAGAAGACTGGGTAGAGGACAGCACACTATGGTATGCGTGTCTTGGGTGTGGGTAGCAGGTGACGCTTCGCAATCCGTGTTCTCCGTGTGCTCTCCAAACACAGATGCAGAGTATCTCATGGAATGCAAGTTCCCATTCTCGGTCATGGCGTTTACCTTCAGAACAGAGACTCGCTCCACACAAAACTAACTCAATTCTACATGAGAGGATTTCATATTAACAGTTGATATTTAATGACAAGATTCTGCTTGCCTTATGTTTGTCTTTCAATTAAACAGAAACATGGAGCTCATGCCCTCATTACCACCCCGAACCCCTTATCAAAAGCCTAGAAAATTCTGGAGAAAGGAGGGTGACATCACAAAGGCCACTCTGTTGTCTTTTCTGAGTCCAGTCAGTTGGGTAGATCACCACAGATATAGACGTGAGGGTCTGCACGGAGTAGGCCCTCAAAAATGGTCGTCCACAGATTGTGAGATACCAAAAATAAAGGAAAGACACCAAATGAAGACATCCTACCTGTCATATGCTTGACTGGGCAGTCACATGTGACCAAACATGTTTATTCTGGTCTCTGTATGTGTCTTCCATTGGCCCTGTGTAGCATTTGTGATCTCCGAGGGCCCAGGGTCCATGTATTCCCCTTCAAAGGCTTGGGCTTTGTTTTTTTTTTTTAATGTTTATTTATTTTTGAGAGCAAGAGAGAGCATGAGCAGGGGAGGGGCAAGGGGGGGGGGAACACTGAATCCAAAGCAGGCTCCAGGCTCTGAGCTGTCAGCACAGAGCCCAACACGGGGCTCGAACCCATGAACCGCGAGATCGTGACCTGAGCCGAAGCCGGATGACCCATGCACTGACTGAGCCACCCAGGCACCCCTGAAGGCCGGGGTTTTATGCCCCTCTCTTCCTAGAATACCAGTTAGGTTTTTAGCAAATTTTTTTTTGATGGAGACAGTGTTGTGCTTATATTACACATGACAGCTGAGTGGTTGATAGGCTGTGACCCCCAATTTTACAACTCTCCATTTTGCTTATTTTGTTAGAAGAGCAGAGGTGACCGATCGGCGTGTTCTCGGGCGCTGGATGAATTGATGATGGTAAAATATTAGCATCTTGGCGAGTCCAGCCATTTTCTCGCAGCTTAGGAGAAGCGATAACTTTTAGAGCTTCAAAGAGGAACAGAACGCTACAGCCAGCTAGAAATGCAGATATGCACCTCTGCCAACTCCCCGATACAATTCTCTGTCTCTCAAATGGAGATGAGATGCAGTGCCAAAATGTGTCATCTGGTGTGGCGTTTTTGTGATGTGGACAAATGTCGACAAAATTCACGTGGAGGCTCAAAAATCTAACTATTTATGAATTAAAATTAAACTGAAGTTCTACCACGGGTGGAAGCCTTCATCGCTAAAGGTGGATTTGTCGTGCTGTTGTCGAAACAGCAGTGCATCCTTCCTGCAATCACCTCGTGCTAAAAGGAGACAGCGCCCCCCCTTGGGAACCCACCTCACACACGGGGCCCTGCGCTAGGTGCTGTGTGAGTGCTATCCCAGCGGGCGCCTACGTCCGACCTGATGAAAGTGGAATGTGGTAAGTTCAGATTGTCTACACTGCAGGCAATCATTCGAATCAATCTCGCAAATCCACTCAGAATTTTGGCAGCTGCAAGCAACTCATCACTTGTTTGCAAAATGTGTGCGTGCCTTACCATGTTAGCCTGGATCAGTCTCTATCCCTCCTGATCCACGTAACATCCCCCTCGGGACCTTTAGACCCTTCGCCAGGAAGCAGAGGAAACCAAAATCTGCCCGCATTCAGTCCGCTCCAAATTGGACTGTTATCACCACACCGGATAGTATGCCAATAACCATTACATATTCCAAATTCTTGCTGATGGGCTATTTGATACTCATGATTTACATTCACATTTTAATATGAAATTGCACCCAATTTGCATGTATATACAGTAGTGTCGATTAAGTATATTAGGTACAATAGGTGCAGTATTTAATTTATTTCCGCTGTCAATGGCTGTCTCTCCAATGGATTAGCTACACAGATAACACCGCCTCTTCACGGGAAGAATGTGGCTAGATGGGGGAAATAACCACCCTTGGAAAGTTGTTTACAGAACACAAACTCGCAGTAACATACGAAGATTATAGCTTGGAGCCTGCACGACCAGCATTTTGTCCCAAGTATTTAGCCCTGCCATTGACCGTGTCAGATATATATGGTCAGTCCTTGGGGACACTTGGCACAGAGAAATCCCCCAACTCAAAAGCGCCATACCTTTCATCATTAGTATTACATCGGGTGTTGACTGCAAATCTCAGTTTCATCTTTTACGGACTCCCCGTGTTCACAGTGCCAATTCCAACACTTTCTCAAGCTGTCCACTCTATGCACCCTCCTTAGCCAACAACCTCACACCATTACTCACTGCCGTGAGCTTCCTCCACTTTCTTCATGGTCATCCTAGAATTCCTCTCTGTCTTACCCACCTTTTCCATCATCTCTCTCTCTCTCTCTCTCTCTCTTTTTATTTATTTAAATTCAAGTTAGTTAACACACAGGGTAGTATTGGTTTCAGGAGCAGAACTCAGTGATTCATCAGATACGACACCCAGTGCTCCTCCCCACAAGCGCCCTCCTTAATGCCCCTCGCCCATTTAGCCCATCCCCCACCTCCACCCCCCTCCAGCAGCCCTCAGTTGGTTCTCTGTCTTTAAGAGTCTCTTATGCTTTGCCTCCCTCTCTGATTTTGTCTTATGTTTCCCGCTCCCTTCTAGAAACTCTCTTTTCCTTGGCTCAGGCAATCCTATACTGAAGTATTTAGACTCTCCTCTTACTGAGCTCACTTCCACCTCTTCTCTTTTCCTCTCCAGAAGGTAGAGTTTCTAGCCTTAGGAATACACGGGCAGGCTTCAGACACTTCCAGAAAACCTCTGTACGTTTCTGCCACATTGTGTTTGCACGTGCATCTGTGTGTTCATTTGGGTGGAAGAGTCCATAACTCTCATCAGATTTCAAAGGGGTCCGCGATCCTGCAGAAACTCTAGGCTTCCTCATTGAGCAGTTTCTTCATCCTCCAAGGCTGAAATGATTGCATTCTCCCTAGTCCTCACTCCTTTAAGTCTGGCTGAGTCCTCGTGTTTCCTCCTGGTACACAGGAGTACTGAGCATTAGCAAACATACCCTCTGTGGAAGTCCAGCCTGGCCCGTCCCTTGCCTTACCAGGCTTCTTTCTCAGGGGCCCACATGCAGCTCTGTGCAGCATAGAAAAGGCCTCCCCTTCAGGAAGGCCCAGTGCTGTGGGTACATGGCTTAGCAATGGGACAGTACTTTTGGGTTTCCTGTTAATTTTTCAATGGGTACTCCCATCATGCCAAGCTTGTAGACTAGCTGATACCCAAGCACCTTAGTCTCATTACTGAGGCCTTCCATGATGTGGTCCTAACTTTATGTTTTTAGCATTATGACCCACTGATCCCCTCCACAATGCCTCTATGCCAGCCAGACCGCTCTGCTCATTGTTGCCTGGAGACCCCCTATGCATTCCTTCCTCCGCACCTTTGTTCACCATATTTTACCTTCCTGGAATCTGTGCCTCTTCACACATGTTCGATTGAGTCTTCCGCCCTTTTACATCCTGGTTTTAGCTCTGCTTCTCCTCTGAAACATTCTCTAACCACTCCAGTGTTTATTGACCTCAAATTCACATAAAATCCCATAGTCCCTATTATCTGTGTCATACTGTTGGCCATTAGCACACCTTCGTCCTTGACTTCTAATGCAGTGCCTTAGGACCTTGCTACTCAAAGGGTGGTCCACAGACTAACAGCATGGATATCGCCTGGGAGCCAGTTAGAAACACAGATCGCATCCCCCACCCTGGACCTACCAAAGAAAAAAAATCTGCATTTTAACAAGACCTTCGCATTTCTTACAAATGACAGAGTTTGGGAGGCACTGCCTTATACCATGCATTTGTAGCTGTTAAATATCTTAGATTCAGTCCCTGAATGTTCCTTATCTCTCATAACTGTTTTGCTTTCAAATCATGCCTTCTCTGTCCACTATTGCTTCTCAGAATCCCATATGTCCTGTGAAGTTTTTCCCATATTCTGTCCCCACCTCCGCTCAAAAGTAAGATATCTCTTCTCTGAATTACTTTGCTGTTTTCCTTCTATTACCTATTTTCCACATGTATCTTGTTTTCATTGGGTATTTTGTGGGCAGAGGTATTAACTCCTCTGCTAGACTATAAGCACTTTGAGGACAGGGAAGGGTTTTGTTCATCTCTGTAACCTTGACACTTTCCAGCACATTTCCTGTCACTCAGTAGTTAGTAATTATAAAGAAATGCTTGTTGAATGAATGAATGAATGAATGGCCAATTTCATAATGAATCCATTTGAATTGTGGAGTTTACTTGAAAAAACGTGATAGATAATTGACCATGGGTCATGCTGTTCGTAATTGCAATGTTTTTATTTTTCAAGCCAAATATTAATTATCTAAGCTAGTCATGCTGTTTCTTAATGACTTTTAAACCTGTACCACCACAAATACAAGACTGCATGAATTTTTAACAATTTCCAAGTAGTTCATAATTAAATACCAAGTGATTCAACTCACTGAGTCAATCAATGCCTTTGTTTATAGCTTGACTTTCAGCCTTGAAGAGACAACTTAAAAAAAAAAAAAGCTAACCAAACCACAGCACACAAAGTCTGAAGATCAGGAAGTATAAAACAGTACCTCATTACCAATTCTGGGTCTGGATGACTAGTAATGAAAGGAAAAAATGTCAGTAACCACTCAAGTTAATCAATACACTGACTCATCTACTCAACAAGTTCTAGATGAATCAGAGGCCTTTTCGTTTCAAAGTTTATGACTAATGTTTCTTGATCTCTGTGGACCTAATCACAGAACTAAATATAGTGGGGGGGGGGGGGGAACTAAATGATCCAAATCCAATCTTTTAGCAGTACAAGAAGAGAAAGAGGCTTTTTGGAATTAGAAGTCACTTTCTTTCAGAGACTTAGCAATTTAAGACTTATTTATCCAGTAACAAATGACCAAAACCATCCATGGAAGAGATCGGTTTGTAACCCGTTTCTGCTTCTGGCGTAAACCACACTGCGGTTTCTTTTTGACATCAGAATGATGTTGCCTTAAATTAGAAAGTGATTCTACTCATCAAGGCATTTTGAAAGTATTTTGTTCACTGACCTATCATAATTTTGGAAGATGATTTACCTATAGGATTGACTTTTGAGAAGAAAACTAGAATACTGGTTACCCAAACATGAAAGTCCCCTCTATCATATCCACAGGTCTACTGCTCTGAATCCTCCATTGACAATATACTCAAAGTCTGCTAATTAGGCCATTAAAGAGAAAAGCCAATGTGGCAGGAAGGATCTTTGGTAAGAATTGGACTTCACGAACTATAGGGAGGCAGGGGGCCATAGTGGCTACACACCTGGTGGTGAAATTAGACTGATGAGGATGCAAATCCCAACCTGGTCTCTTAATGTTAGGGTAACAATGGCTAGGTTCCTCGTCTGTGAAGTGGGGACACAACCATGCCTGTGGGATTAAGTGATGAAATGTGTAAAGTGCTAATCAAAATACCTAGCACTTAGTGAGTTCCCTAACTACAGGCTTTCCTAGTTGGTATCACAGCAGTCTGCAAGGCTGCACCTCTGACCTTGCCTTTCTCATGCTCACTGCCCGATTGGCCTTCTGCCCCATCTATAGGTTCTTTCACCAACCATGTTTTTTGGAGGTTAATTTGGCTGTTCATCATCTGTACCTTTCTCTAGGTGGCTGCCCTTCTCTCTCTCTTCATGTTGACACTGTGCTTATATCCATGGTTTGTCTTGGTCTTACTCCTTTAGATATTCTCCCTGGCCACCACACTCCCCAACTTGGGCTGATCTTGCTGATAAGTGGTCTTCAGTCTAACCCTACTCTTCCTCAAGACCTCCACCAAACTTCCCTAACCACATCTTTAACCAAAGCTCTTAGCCCGAGGAAGAGGAAAAAAGGCACATGAAGAGAATCACAGGGTGTCAGGTGCAATGCTTTCCAAAGTGTGTTACGCACAACGCAAATCCTGCAAGTTCCTGTGCACGAACAGATAGGTTTACCCGGTCGGGCAATTATGGAAAATTTACATGCTATTCACCTCCTGGAGCTTCACAGTGCATCTTAGTATTTAGAGACTTAGACCAAGTTAAACAGGACACTGTTTAATTCTGTTTGCCGGAAGACATTTTTGTGGAAAGTGGGATGGATGAGAAGACTTGCAATATAGTTCAGTTGATATTTACTACTGAATGCAGGACTCAGGATGCCTACAATGAACTTACAACCTCCCAATCCCAACAGATGATTCTATTATTAGCCACTATTACAAATATGGCCAGTCACTGTGGCAAGGGGAAAAGAGAGCTCTGGATGGTACAATATCGATAACTAAGTGATCAGCCTAGAACTGGTGCATATCACTTCCACTAACCACTCATTGATGAGTACCAGTCAGCTGGTGTCACACAACCATAAAGAAGCCAGAAGTTGCCATCCTAGCATCTGCATGGGAGGGGGGAGGGGGGAGGGGGGAGGTGGAAGGGAGGAAGTGGAAACAGTTGGTGAGCAGTATTAATGATTCCCACCCTGAACTTCAATGTTCACATCTGTAAAATGGAGAGAAAAACTGCCTCTTGTGAAGATCAAATGAAATAAAAACTAAAAGTCTTTGGAAAGTGAAAAGTGCTGTACGCATCCAAAGGATCATTATCAAGTTGGCTAATGGGGTCTTCACTTTGAGATCAAGTTAAGAAGATGAGCCACAGATGAAGTGTGTGGAAGGGTAGGTAGCCAGAATGATGAAAAGTAGAACAGAATTAAGGATGGTGACCTAACAAGACGAAGTTCTAGATAATAGCCAAACGGAAAGAAGAAACTTGCCAGACAAGAGTAAGCTTCAGTCCGCTGTGAAAATGAATGTATCTGAATTAATAATGTTTTACCATAATTGCTCATTGAATTAAGCCACAAAGGAAATCCTGTTTTTATTCAGAAAGATGATCTTCATAGACAATTTCTGCTCAGGTAGATTCTCGATGCTGTCATCCATCCTTCTTTTCTCCCCCATAGAAATTATACAACAAAAGCCTTTCAAGAGGGAATACGTTGGTGCCCCCTAATTTTTTACACTTCAGAGAAAGTTTCGAAAGACTGGATTCAGGAACTGCTATGGTTCCATTCCATTTGTCATCATTCAGGCTCCTCCCCACCTTGACAAATATGATCTGCCCCTACTTGAAAATGACATATTTAAGGTGCACTCCTTGCTAACTATATTGATTGTGATATATTGTAGATGCATCAGAAGCAAGTAAAGGAAATTTTCTCAAGAAATTTGGAAAATCCTGCTTCTAATCATGTTCTTTGTATTAACATATACACATCTAGTTTTTGTTTGTTCAATGTTGCTTTAAATGTTCCACCTGAAGACGATGCAGGGTTTGAATCTGGAGAGGCCCTTAGCCATGCTCATTAACAGCCATAGGCCAGCCCCAAACAATAGGGCAGTGGAGGGATAGCTGCATAGGGAAGAAGCAAAGGTGGAAAAGAGATGAATAAAGTAGCACCAATGGCAGTATAAAATCCCCCAAAAATGTGAAAAATGACAAAGGAGCCCTATACATGAGAATTTTAGTTCAAAGGAAACTTCACAGAATCGTTTATAGATAGCTGTTTCTGCCAAAGGACCAAATGCCACACTAACACTAATTATCTAATAGGAAAGGTTAAGGGTACCATAGAGAAAGAAGACCACAGATTTAGCACCCCCAAAAAGCTGAAGTGTGGTCATTATGAAGCTCAACGATATCTACAGAAAATCAAAAACTACACAGCTCCCTACAAAGGAAAAAAAAAAAAGTCACCAAGTCTGGCATCCCATCAAAAATCATTAAACATGCAGGGGCACCTCGATGGCTCACTCGGTTGAGTGTCCGACTTCGGCTCAGGTCATGATCCCACAGTTTGTGGGTTCGTGCCCCGCATCAGGCTCTGTGCTGACAGCTCAGAGCCTGGAGCCTGCTTCCGATTCTGTGTCTCCCTCTTTCTCTGCCCCCGCCCTGCTCACACTCTGTCTCTCTCAAAAATAAACATTAAAAAAAATTCTTTTTAATTATCAAACATGCAAAGGAGAAAAATGCTAGTTATAATGAGGAGAAAATCCATCAATGAAAATGGACCTAGATGTGCACAGATGATAGAATTAGTGGATAATAACAGTAAACTGTACTCCATATATTCAGGAAGCTGGCGGGAAACACTGAACGTCCAATAAGAGACATGGAAGATATTTTTAAAAAAGATCCAAACTGAACTTCTAGGGATGAAAATAATGATGTCTGCAATGAAATATACCCCGGATTAGGATTAGCAACAGATTCAACATTGCATGAGAGAAGATTAATACATCTGTTAGACACAGAAATAGGAATCACCCAAAATGAAAGAGCGAAGAAGGAATACCCCCTGCAAAAATAAACAGAGCATTGATGAGCAGTAAGTCAACTTCAAGCTCCTTAAAATATGCATAATTGGAGTCCCGGAAGGAGAACAGAGGGGGAAGAAAAAAACACTTGATGAATTAGTAGTAAAAACATTTCCAATTTTGATGAAAAGTATAAGCCCATAGATCCAAGAAAGGAGCTATTGAGTAAACCCAAATCTTGGCGTAAATCAAGGTAGTAGCAGCAGAAGTAGTTAGAATTGGTCAGATTCTAGACATGTTTTGAGGGTAGAGCCAATAGGACTCATTGATGATTTGAATTTGATGCGTAAAAGGACTCCAAGGTTTTTGGCCAGAGGAACTGGAAGACTGAAATATGGCAGATGACTTTCATTTAAAAGGCCCAGGTGGACTAGGAACCCTCAGTTCAGACCCGAGCTGACCATTTCTCAACTTTCTGATTTAGAAATGTATCTCTGTGTTAGTTTTTACTGATAGCCTCTGGTGTCCAGAGCAACAATAAAGAGTTAGGATGAAAACTACTCACGCTGTCCTTCCAGAGATATGCCAAGCTCAAACTTCCAAAATGGTTCTCGAATGGGAATCTCTCGACTCTTTTCATCTAACCAGGCTCCCAGCCCACATTCAGACGCTGTGGATTATCATCAAAGGTGCAGTTATCCAAGCATCCAAATGTTGTGGTTTGCCCTTTCACAATGAAAACTCCTTGCTTAGAGAGAGAGAGGACAAGAGAATGCTGCGCAGTGTCCGGGGCTCCTTTGCTTCTCCCAGTTGGCCATGGCAGAATGGCTTCTCAGCATCATTTACAATCCTGGCACATTTTATGCTTGCAGGTCCTGCCTGGATGTGTCCACGAACTCATGTGTCACCTGACAGACCGGCAGAAAGAGAAGAATGGCAGGGGCCATTTCTTTTTTTAGACGAATTAACTTCATTAATGGGATTCAGGTTACGAGAGAGGGTAGGAAAATTAGGCATCATGATCTTTCACCAGCGATATATTTATAAATGGACACCGTGACTGCCATATTTCTCACTATGAAAAGGAAGTCTGAAAAAGTGTAACTCAATTTTTTTCACTAATTACACGTAAAGAATAATCTGGAGGAAAAAGGCGTAATTTTGCTATTTGGAAGATTCCCTACAGTGTTGGACCGAGGGCCTGTGCTTTGGGAAGTCTTCCTGGAACTTCAATACTAACCCACCAGAAGAGGAAGGTCCCAGATGGCCCCTCAATGTATTGCATTCCACTCTAGAGCAAATACAGGTCGGTCTGTGGTGAGAGGCCAGCATCCTAGCATAAATATAATCAACTTTTTGATTCAGTAGGTTTCACGGAGGCCTGTAAGGCACTGTGCCAGAAGCAAGGGGTGGGGATAGAGTTGGGTGGGAGTGGTAAAGGGGGGTTGGAAGAGAAAAGCACATAAGATTGACCAGAATCCTTGCCTTACAGAGGCTCACATGCTAGTGGAGAAAAGAGGCACACAAAGAACCATATTGTGAGATAAACTGACTGAGGTTCCTTGCAGGGTACACTCATGATCTCCCAAGTTGGGTTCAGCTTATAGAGTGTTTGCTCAGAAGTCTGTAAGTCAACATCAACATTCTGACTTTTTAGGATGGGGGCAATGGACAGCAGAGGCCCATCTCTACCTGGAAGTTTCCGCTGCCTGATCTCATTAGAATTGTCCAAGGTTGCCCCAAGGAGGCCAGTGGGCCATTTTAGCCAAGAAGTGAAGAGTCAGAAAATAGACACGGATCTGCTGGCTGAAGCAGAGGAAATCATGCAGACTCCCGCTCACGTTGAAACATAGCCTAAAGTGAAACTTTTCTTGGTCTGAAAAAGTTTCATAACTGTCCTCAGGATGTGTTTCATTTTCATGCCCTGTTTGCATGCTTCACGGCTTCCTAGTTCTACTAAAAGCAGAAGTGCCAAAATATTTTAATAAAGTTTCTTCTTATGGCACGGAAAGGCCAGGTGTTAACAGTCAATAACATGACGGAAAGAGGATGCAGACATTCCTGAGAGACTAAACCTTCCCTCGAGGAGAAGCCACATGATCTGGCCACAACCTTTGGGTTTGCCTTTTTTTTTTTTTTTTTTTTTTACGGTCTGCTTTGAATTTATGGGGCAGACCCATTTGGGATCCTGAAGCACTCTGCAGATAAGGTCCGGAGTGATTTTCCACTTATAGGTTAAGAAAACTGAAATGCAGACATATGTTCCATCCCTAGCAGAGCCACAAGGGACAACGTCTTGGTCCCTCACTGAGTCGCAAACTGGGGGAGATTCTCTTTAAGGACAGGGTCACTATTGCTTACGTCTCCTTCTGCAGAAACTGTTGGGTTGACTCAGCAAACTATCACAAACTCATCTGGAATTAATCTGAAAATGGGGCTGCTAAATCAGGAACTACAAGTGTCTGGGATATAGTGAGACATTGTCATTCATAAATAACTCCATCCTCCCACCCCAGATTGAAAGGTGAAGAGCTAAGAAAAGTTATAAGGAAGTCTTTTGGCAGGTTTATCCCAACGTAGGGAAATTCAGCTTTCAGCCTATGTTCACCAGCAGTGGCCAATGGAAACAGGAATGAGGAGTGGAGTTTCCAGGAAAGAATCTGGCACATTCAGGGAACCGCAACTCTGGCTGGACCACTTACGGGGGCACTGGTCTTTGCAGCTGAAACAGAAGATATACACCAGATCCGAAGATCACAAAGGGCCTTATAGCCTACATAAAGAATCTGGAGTTTTCCCAAGAACACAGGGGGAGCAGCCGAGAGGTTTTAAATAGGGAGTGATATAGTTGTGTTTCGGAGATTTCTTTTTTACTGTGGTATGGGGAATGAATTAAAGGTGGCATCTTATCCATCTTGACACTTCTGAGAGTAGCTACAGCTAGAATACTGGCAAGGACATACTATGTGCTCAGCAAGTGTTCATGATGAGATTCCATATCATGCCATCATGAAAATTAAGGAAATAATCTTGTAATGGGTCAGAAAATACGTTCATTGTATACCAGGCGCTATGCATCCCCAACTCATTTTTGGATTGTTGCCTCATTCCAACCTTACAGAGTTCAATGATTCATATAGAAAGGGCGTCATTTTAAACCTCTGTGAATCTTCGTCTAAATGCTTAAAGCAGCATCACCCTCCCCCACCCCCTTAACTGCTGGTCACTATTGTAATTTTACATTCATTTGTGTTTATTTGAGGGCCATCTCTTTTCTCCTCTAAGGCTTTGAACTCCTTGAGAGTAGGGACAATATCCCTACTGTTTTTTGCTCACCACCGTCCCAACAGCTAGCACGGAGTCTGGCACACGGTGACAATAAATATTTACGGAACAAGTGAATAAATGAACAGATAGATGAAGCGTTACTGGGAAAGACCAATTAATCCCAACGGGAGAAGATATGCAAAAACTTCCTGGGCATTTGAGCTGGGCCTTGAAGAGGAGGAGGTTCTTCCAAAGTAGGATTGTGGTATGGGTGGCAGGAGGGACAGGGACATTCTTGGAAGAAAGACAAGAACAGGGAAAATCCCCTAAGGGCAAAAGCTGCACAGAAGGTTCAGGGAACCGTGAGTGGTTTGCTGTGGTTGGCACACAGGATGTGTTGGTGGTGGGCAATGAAACTTGAGAAGCGCGGACCAAGAGATGGAGGGGCACGAAAGCTTCAACAGTTTATGGCTGGTGTCCCAGGGAGGCTCTTGACATGCATCGTTCCTGGTCCTCATAATAAACTATAAAAGTAGTTCGACAGGTGAGGCCCTGGGACCAGCAGCACCAGCACCAGTGTCACCTAGGAACGTATTAGAAATGTAGCTTCTTAAGTCCCTCACGGACCTGCAGAGTCAGTAGCTCTGGGGACAGGTCCCAGCACTCCATTGCAACAGGCCCGCCAGGGGATTCTGACACAAACTAAAGTATGAGGACCACCGCCCTGTAAGTTAAGAATTCTTATCCCATGTTTTACAGGTATACAAAGTAAATTCAGAGAGGTACGGTAACTTATATATGGTTGCACAGCCAATTGATGGTCAAGTTGATTTATCTAACCCTCAAATACCCGATCTTCCGGTACCATGCTGCCTTACTCCTGACAGGGGATTTTTTTTTCTGGACACACTGGTGAGCCACACAACATTTTTAATGAAGGGAATGACTTGATCACATTTGCATTTCAGAAATACCATCCGGGCAACAGAGGATGGATTGGACAAGAACTGTCAGGCAAGGGGATCAGTGAGGAGGCTGTTGGTATAAACCAGCAAGAGGTAATGAGGGCCATATGATCAAGATTTCGTACCTGAGAAAACTGAAAGACAACATATTTCTCTTGCTTCATTTACTCTTAAATCATTGAAGGATAGTATCTCCCGAGACAAATCAGAAATGGTCATTCTGACTTGTGTATCATTTCTCTCCAGAATCAAAGCGTAAAAATCTTGGTTGAATGGGGATGGGTTGGAATTGCAAAAAATGAGAAGGGAGAAACCCCTGACCTCCATCAGGTAACCAACATCTGAATGCGTCTTGCATGTAGTTTCAGGGCATGGTAAACACGATACCTACCCAGTGAATTCATTCCATTCACCTCTCCCACTGCTGCTCTTCAGTCTGGAACCTGCTTTCCCCATCTTTTTTTTTTAAGCTTTTTATTTTGAGAGAGACAGAGCAGGGGAGGGGCAGAGAGAGAGAGAGAGAGAGAGAGAAAATCCCAAGCAGGCTCTGCACTGTCAGTGCAGAGCCCAATGTGGGGCTCAAACCCACAAACGGTGAGATCATGACCTGAGCCCAAACCAAGAGTCAGATACTTAACCGACCGAGCCACCTAGGCACCCCTCCTCACCTTTTATTTCCTTTTGACTGGGGCCTCCGGAGGGCTGGGTTTTATTAGTCCTCAGATCATGGCCCATTATCTTGGGCCTGCAGAAGGCCCTTCTCTTGTTTCATTTATGTGTTTATTCCCTTTCATCACCATCTCCCAATCTCATTTTCCTTTGGCCTTTTGGATAACCATCCTGATGTATTCCACATGTATCCTTTTGTTTGTATGTATTCTTATAAAATACAGAGTTGTTTTAACTTCTGTAAGCATACTGCATTAAATGTGGCATGCTGTTTTGCATTTATTTACTCAACATTAGTTAGATCTATCTGATCTGTTACTTACTATCACATAGTATTCCAGACTCACACCACTTCCTGCCTTTCCACTCCCCCAGAAGTAGACACACAGATCATCTCCCACTCACCACCACCATTATGATTGTCAGTGCTTCCGTGAACATCCTTAGAGATGTCCCCCATTGACCCTCTGAGCTGCACACCCAGAAACTGAATTGCTAAGTCATGGAGTATGTGTTGAATTTGATCATGGACTAACCAGGCTGCCATCCAGCATGGCTGCTCCAGTCTCTACTACCAATACCACATGAGGGCTCCTTGATCCAACATCCTCATCAACATTTGCCATTTTCCACTTTTCAGACATCATCTTTCCATGCGGTGATCCCATTGAGCATCTCTTCAAATACTTTCTAGCTTGTTGGTTTCTTCCTTCTCTCTCCACATTCTGTGCCCAGGAAAATTAGTCTACCTCTGTACCGATGACTTCCTACTGAAAACTGTCTAGCCCTGGCTCTTTCCTGAATTCCATGTGCACATATCCAAATATACTCTTGCATTTCTCATAGAACATCTCAACTGTGGCATATTTAATTTAGAGCTTTTAGTTCCCACCCATCCATTGGCAAAATATCATATGCCTTGGCTTTCTCATATGAGTAAATGACACCACCATCCACTCAGTTTTCAGGACAGAAATCTAGAAATCCTCTTTGGTTGCTTTTGGTTTTTCAACCTTCCACACCCAATCCATCAGCAAATCTAGAAGGCTTCACTCCCAAATTATATCTTGAATCCATCCATATCTCTTCATCTCCGCTCTATCCCTTACAGTATATGATGCCATGGTTTGTGTTGAGTTGACACATTTTGCAATATGTAATTATTTTATCTCCTTGCTGTCTCTATCTCCTGTTAGACTATCATTTCCAAGAAGGCAACAACCATGTCTGTTTTGGTTACCATTATGTCTCCAGGACCCAGCACAATGTGTGGTGTTCATTAAATGTTTGCCGAACAAGTGATTTCTTTCATTTTGATTCAACTCTCTAGACAGCTGAGCAGACAAATACCAATCAGAATGTGAAGATACAGACTATGTATAAGAATTGATCATTAATGCTTGTTTTTAGCCCCATATTCGCAAGCATAACATCCAGGACATGAAGCATGCACGATAAATAGTACTGGAATTAAAGCAAATATGCAGTATTTTGAATATGCTGAAAATGGCTTCCGTGTGACTACATGACTTTGAATATACACAGAACTTCCTCTTTCCTTGGTGGGATTGTTACCTATGCCATGATCAGTGTTCATTTAAAATACTATGGTATGGGCCAAATTATGAAAGCAAATTATGAAAGCTTTGGGAAGACCACAGCCCTGAAGATATCTGGGTTCTGAAATTAGTGGAAAATAGTTAAAGAAACCGGCATTAGAAGTGCCTATATAAATGATGGGTTTTATTGGCCACTGAGCTCAGTGGTAGGCAGATCTGCTTTGCATCTGTGCAAGAGCTGACTTCACAGACTAGAAAGAGCCATTCAGAAAGTGAAGGCAGTCTGCTCTGTGTGGGTGGTGAAGGAAGATGAGGCAAAGTAGAGACACTGAGGGTCAAGATAGACCTTGCCACGGTGGACACAGAGCTACTAGAAAGAGAATTCTCGGATACTGGTCTGCTTCCAAAACACTTGGGGTAAATATGTCAACATGCAGATTCGCAGACCCCATCACAGACCTTTTTGAAGGTCTAGGATTGGGCTTAGGAATCTACATTTTATCAAGCACGCTAGGGGACTGGGCCACATGCTGAGAAAACTCACACTAGAGAGACTGACCCAAAGAATAGTCTAGAACAAAAGTTGAAGAGGCCTTTGTAATGGACAGCCTGGCTTTAACAATGAACAGAAACTCAGCTTCAAACAAATAGAAAAGGACAATGAATGGTGCAGGGACAAGGATAGGGCTCCTGAAGCCAAGAGCCATAGAACCTTCCCAATCCAGGGGCAAAGGAAATGACTACGAGGTCAGTGAAGGTCATGAAGCTTGGGTGCTTAGGTCTTTGAGGTTCTCCTCTTCTAAATCTAATCAGAAGTTTCTCCTTCCAAAAGCTATTAATCTGTCCGTTAATATAAAAAGTACCTGATACATTGTTTTGTGGTAATCTACTCAGGGAGATAGAACATGTAAGTAAAAGTATAGAATTTTTACAAAATGATAGACAATGAGTTCTGGTAATGGGAACAAACTAAAATCTAAGGTCCCAAGGAGGTAGTCATTAAACAATCAGATAGGTATCAGAGTGGGAAAGATTTCTTAGAAAACATCAATCTTAAGCTGGATCTTGACAGAAGCAATGGTAACCAGAATCTTCTACAACATGGATGGACTCTTGTATTACCTCTATAATATAAAAGATGGAATAGCATATAACTGACAAAGAGAAGCAAGGAAAGACAGGAGCAAAAGCAAAGGACAGGGCCAGAGATGAGACTTTCACTCCCATTTATGTTTGGAGATGGACACAGATTTGGGTTAGAGTATAAGAAAGACCTTTTTTGGGATTATCTTTTTAATATTCTCTTTAAACCATCCGAATTCCACTTCTGAGGTCCTACGCTACTGAAACAGTAAGCTGTCATTACCATTTATCCGTAAGGACTCTACCACTTGTGATTGAACAGAAATCCCAGGGACTTAGGTCACACCAAAGCAGTGAGCAGGACTCTGGGTCGCGACACTCACACGTCCTGGAACAAAAGTCATTTCGGTCCCTATGGGCTCTTCAGTACCATAGCTCTGTTATCAGGGACCCTGGCTCTTCAACAAAGCAGCCTAATCCTAGCTAGTCTCATTCACATGCTCCTCCAGTCATTCCTGTCTGAGTTCCTTCCCTGCCCCAGCCCTGCAAGCAAGGTGGTCCAAGGTACACTTCTGAATCCAGCCTGTAAGAGTCTCTGAACCAAGGAATGGCCACACCAGAGGAGCTACTTAAAACCGGGACATCAGTAGGAAACACAGAGAACAAGATGACATTATCTCCATCTCTCCGTCTCCATCTATATTTATACCTCTAGCCACAAATGCACACATATATATATTCATATTCTTGCTTCTTTCAAGATTAAAACGATGAAATTCCTAGTAGTAGATTTAGCTGAGCTCTCCAAGTATTGGCCAGAAGCTCTTTAAAGGCTTCAGGAGGCAAATTGCATTTATAAAATAAAACACTGACCACATTCATTCACTCCTATTTTATATTTATATGGTGACTTTTGTACTAGATATTCAAATGTGCTTCATTATGCTTTATGACTGTAATTTGCATACTGAAATAATATTTGAACTGAGGCACTTGGGAGTGATTTATAATGTTTTCACCAGTTCCTGTGCTCTAGGATAAAGGCGATAGAGATCTATACAATCGGAGAACTTTAACTGCAAGCTTTTGTCTCACTCAAACTCGGCCTAAACCTTTCATAAAAATGATGAGCTGTTAGTAATACAAAAATGGCAGCAGCCTGGTCGTTATCCTGATTGGGGCGAGGTCGGACCTCCCCGGCTACACCTGGTGGAGTCATGACAGGCATGATTCTCACTCCCGTGGTTTGAGGCCCACTGGGATCCGGTCGGTCTAGGGCTCCAGGCTGCCACCTGCAGCCCATAAACCCCAAACTGGAGACTCAATCCCCCTGTCTGAGCTGAGACCAAGCCGGCTGCGAGACATGGAGAATTGAGAGAGTGTTCGAGCTGCCTTATAGACTCAAAGGTCTTTTCTGCAAAGCGAGGTACTGGGATTTGGTCAGGGGACTTTCCTGGGACAGTACTCACTCATGGTCCACACAGCCTTCCTCAGCTCTCAAAAGTGAAGCCAGTTTGCATGCCTGATGTAGTAGGCTGTCTCAGGAGATTGCTTTTGAGAAAGGGCTTCAGTTACTAAAAGAAAAAAAAAGAAAGATATTGAAAACCAACCCACTACATGATGGATAAATTTCTCTTGGGGCACCTGGGTGGCTCAGTCGGTTGGGCGTCCGACTTCAGCTCAGGACATGATCTCATAATTCATAGGTTCAAGCCACACATTGGGCTCTGTGCTGAGAGCTCAGAGCCTGGAGCCTGCTTTGGATTCTGTGTCTCCCTCTCTCTCTGCCTCTCCCCAACTCGTGCTTGCTCTCTCTCTCTCAAAAATAAATAAACATTAAAAAAATTAATAAATAAACCTCCTTTCACCCTGGCATGTCTTGTCCTTGGTAGCAATTCTGATCTTGCTGTCCTAGTTCTCTAGCAACTGAGGCTTCCACCCTATTATAAGACTGCACTGTGTCTCCCCAAATTTCCTATGTTGAAGCCCTTACCATCATGTGACTGTATTTGGAAATAAGGCTTTCAAGAGATAACTAAGGTAAAAATGAGTTCCTAAGGGAGGGGGCCCTAATCCAATGGGGCAGGCGTCCTTAGACGAACAGGAAAGGACATCAGGGGTGGGCACGCTCACAGTAAAGGCCATGTGAAGACACGGTGAGAAGGTGGCCACCTATAAGCCAAGGAGAGGGGCCTCAGGAGAAACCAACCTGCTTGACCTTGGACTTCCAGCCTCCAGAAATATGAGAAAATAGATTTTTGTTATTGAAGATGCCCGGCCTGTGGTATTGTTATAGCTGTCCTCACAGGCTAATAAAATCCCCAATGATCCAAGATTTAACTGTCATTTGTTGAGCACCTACTATGTGCCCAGCATATTTCAGCCCTGGAGATATGGTAAGTACAGCACACAAACCTTCTTTTTCAGGTCATGTTCTAAGAGGCAGGTTCAGGAGCCAAATTGTCCAGTCTCTGCTACCTGCTAGTAGTTTGATCTTGGGCTAGCTACCTAACGCCTCCATGCCTCAATTTCCCACATCTACAAAGTGAGTATGGTAACAGTAACATCAGAGCTTTTGTGAACATTGAGAAAATTATCGTTTGCAAAGCGCTTAAAATAGTACCTGGAAGGTAGGGAGTGTTAGCTATTATGTTTCATTGTAGTCAACACGGACCAAAAATAAACATATTACCTAATTCCAGGTAGTGGTAAGTGCTATGAAGAACGATACAGCAGGTAGGGGATTGAGAATGATGGGGCCAGGAAAGACTTTTTCGGGGCACCTGGGTGGCTCAGTGGGTTGAGTGTCCCACTTCGGCTGAGGTCATGATCTCACAGTTCATGAGTTGGAGCCCCACATCAGGCTTTGCACTGACAGCTTGGAGCCTGGAACCTGCTTCGCATTCTGTCTGTCTGTCTCTCTCTCTCTCTCTCTCTCTCTCTCTGCTCCTTCCCTCCTCACATGCTGTCTCTCTCTCAAAAATAAATAAATTAAAAAAAATTTTTTTAAGACAAGGAAAGACCTTTTCGAGGGTCTTTGAAGCCTAGTCCTGAATATTTATTAGTTCTGAATAAACTGAATTAAACTGCACAAACTCAATTATTGTCCTGAATAAACTGAGTCAACCGGTCATACAGAAAATGTTCCCAGCAAAAAGAACATCAAACTGCAAAGGCCCTGGGGTTGGAAGATGTCTGGCACGTTATAGGAACTGCAAAAAGACCAGTGTGGTGGATCTGGAAAGTTCTTGTACACCTGGAAAAAGACCCCCCCAGTGAGGTAGAGCAACATGAGTTGGCGGAGAAGGAACAAAATTAAGTCAGGGAGGCAAGGAAGGTGCAGCTAATAGAAGGTTTGATTAGGCCAGACTTCCCCAACTTCCCTGATATTCAGCAATCACCTTGCAAACATGTTAAATATACCAATCACCAGGGCCTTCCCCCTCTGGACATTCTGATTTCATAGTCTCAATGCCGACTCCACAATAAGTAGTGTATTGAGCAGTAAGGACACATCAATGAAAAAAACCACAGACAAAAAATATTCTGTCTCGATGGGGTTTATTCTAATAAGGGAAGACAGAAAATAAACATTTTTATTTTTTAAACATTTGTTTATTTTTGAAAGACAGAGGGAGACAGAGTGGGAGCAGGGCGGGGGGGGGGGGGGCAGAGGGAGGGGGGGACACAGAATCCGAAGCAGGCTGCCGGCACTGAGCTGTCAGCACAGAGCCCGATGCAGGGCTCAAACTCACGAACCGTGAGATCATGATCTGAGCCGAAGTCAGTCGCTTAACCGACTGAGCCACCCAGGTGCCCCAGTTGGGTTGCATTTCTTATGCAGGATGATCAAGTCTGGGTTGGAGATCTAAATTGGGAATCGTCAACATGGAGATGGTATTCAAAGCTATGAGACTGGCTGAGATCACCAAGGGGATGAGTGTAGACACTGTCTCAGGGCAACTGCAGTGTTTGGAGCCTGGGGAGGTGAGGTGGAGTCAGCGAAGGAGATTGAAGACAAACAGGCAGCAAGAGAAGAAAACCAACAATTTGGGTGTCCTGACTGTTCAGCAAAGAAAGCATTTCCAGCAGAAGTGAATGCTCAACCGTGTCCAGAAGCTGTTGCCAAGTCAAGTAACATGAGAACTAAACATTGACCGTCACATTTAGCACAGTTTATCAGTTTAACGGGAGGGAAGACAGGCAGGTAGATGTGGTGGGAGCCTGAGGAAAGTGTCCTGATGGCTTCTATTTTCTCAGTCATCTTGGAGAGTGGGCAAGTGTAAGGACCTGGCAAATAGCGTGTAGCTGCTGAGCCACATTAAGGATCTATCTGGGGGTCATGGTTGTGAATTTAACGTAAGACCAGCCAGCGCCTTTGTGGGGTTTCTGTCACGCATGTTCAGTTGTGTAGGAGCAGAGCATTATAGAGTCTGTTACGGTTAAAGGGGCAGTTGGAAATTGGGCATTAGAGGGAGTGACCAGAAAGATAGGAAGTAGTGGAAAGACACCAGGATGCGTGAAACTCAACTCGGAAGGGTTACAATTATTGGCAACGACAAGAGGTCGGGTATGACCGTGGGGTACCCGGACAAGGGGAAGAGGTCAAGGAACCGAGAAGTCAGGGTGTTGGGCGGATCATCTATGCCGGCATTGAAGTCACCAAGAATTAACACAGGAGCGGTACTGGAGAGAGTACCTGTGCACCAGGAGCTAAAATCCTCAAAAAAGACAAGGAATGAGGGGAATTCGCCCAAGGGCTTGCAACAGAGAATAACAATGTGATACGGATGATATTGTCTCCTGGCATGAGATTGAAAACTTTTAACAAAAACTCAGGGTGATTGCTATCACCTTACTACGTGGAGACCATGCAGTTTTGGTGTGGCTAAAAAGTAGGAAAGTTTCATTATCGAATGAATATAGAGCCACTAAATGTAAAGCAAACCAAGTCACCGCTCTGTGGTAAGTAGTTATCGTGGAGGAAATAAATGGAAACGTGGTTCACTTGTCATTTGCCTCGGCAGATGAGTGTAGACGTCATTAGCATGGTCATGCATTCATTCACAAAATAATTAGTAATGACCTTCTATGTACAGTCACTGTTTTTTTTTTTACATTTATTTATTTTTGAGACAGAGAGAGAGAGAGAGAGAGAGCGTGAGCAGGGGAGGGGCAGAGAGAGAGGGAGACAGAATCTGAAGCAGGCTCCAGGCTCTGAGCTGTCAGCACACAGCCCGATGCGGGGCTCGAACTCACAGACCATGAGATCATGACCTAAGCTGAAGTTGGACGCTTAACTGACGGAGCCACCGGGAGCCCCTGTAGAGTCGCTGTTCTAGGCATTTAAGAGATATGACAGCGAAGAACCCAGGCAGAGGCCCTGATCGGATGGGAGAGGGACTGAATGTACTGACAAGGCGATTTCTGAAAGTGCCAAGTGCCTTAAAGATAATAGAATGGGAATTGAGAGGGCTCATTCTGCACCAAGTATTCTTCTGGGTGGCTTATCTAGTTAGCCTACTTCAACACTACAATAATCTTATAAATTTGGCGCTATTACTATCACATTTTACAGATGAGGAAACTGAGGCCCACGGAGATTAAAGGATTTATGAACCTAGTTCAACTCCTCAACTTCTTTGTGCTCCTGTTTCTTCCTCTGCAAGATAGGAATAATAACAATAATTACAGACCTGGCGTAGGGTTGTTTTGATGCCTAAGAGAGTTCAGCGTGTAAAGAACTCACAACACTCCTCAGCACACAGTAAGGGGAGGTTGTTACTCCCATTTTACAGTGAGGAAACCCTGCTTCAGAAAGGGCTAAGTTTGTTACCCAAGTTCACACGCTGAATGAGTGAGAAGTGGTACCTGGTCCATGAATATTTGTTACCTGAAGGGCAGGACCGTGTCCCTATGCAGCTCCCGCTCCCTCCTGAGCCCACATCCTTTGCAACACGGCGTCTGTGTGCATGGGCAATCAGGAGTTAACGACGGGCTAAAAATATATTTTATTTCAGCTCTCTTCTCCACGCCTAGAGATACTCGGCAAACTGTATTGCAGAATTAGGACATGTGCGGTGTTAAACTGTGGCACAGAATCACAAGGAAACAACCAGAGGAGAGAAGGGCATTCGGTAACACGAGAAAAAAGTGAGAAATAAGCAATATGTCTCTGTTTTTCTCATCATCAGATTACTTGCCACATCTCACGACTGTATTACCATTTCTTCAGATTTTATAGTTTAAAAAGGAAAATAATAGCGTATATATAAGCAATGCTTGGGGAACTTACGCTAGATGTCAAGGACCTATTTAGCAGTCTCAATTCCAGGAAGAAGGCGTTACGGGGCTGGTCCGGCTGTAATCTTCCCAGTTCTGTGCAATCAAGGATGCCATCGGGTACCAGCCAAACAAATATTAATCGGTGTGAACTCTAGGTCACCCTTGGGGTACGCTCTCAAACGCTGCCAGCTACCATGCACTGCCTACTCAGTGCTGCAGGTGTGAGGGACCAAGCTCCCCAGCACTGTTATTTATATCCTGCAGCATAAAAGACAGAAGGGACTCCCGGCCTTAATGCTAGCTTGTCACATTGAACGGTCCACAACCTGAGCGTTTAGTAGTCAGAGAGATGCTTTCTTCTTCTGTGACTTTTAGTAGGCACATTCCTATCCTGAAAACAGTTATTTCACAACCATCCAAGAACCCGGCAGCCCTCAGGAATCTGGAAGGGATCTGACGTCTTCAAAGCATTTCCTCCAGGAAGGAAACAGGTGCCCTTATTTCGTGGTGTTCCAGGTATTCAGGTCAGTCTCCCCCGCATAAAGAAACAAACAAAAGGTGCCGCTGCTCCTTAAACAAAACAGCCTCCTTCGCATCTTACGTTCCTGGAAAGGCTCAGACAAATACATGTTGGTCCAGGCTCCTGTCCACATGTCTGTTACAGCAGGTATCATTTTGCCTCGTATTCGTCTGCTGTTTGTGTCCCCCTACAGGCCGGGAGCTCCCTGAAGGCAGGGACCAGGGCGCACTGGCCTCTGGTTCCTTGGAAGGTAGACAAGAAGTGGAGAAAGGAAAGAGAGGAAGGAGAAGGGAAAGGGGGAGAGAAGGGCGGGGGCGGGGGGAGAGATAAGTGTGAGTCGCCGAGGCAGCCAGCCAGATGGAGGGGAGGCCTACCGTGGGCTTCCTCCTCCAGTTTGCCCTGCCTCGTTCCATCAAGAGACAGAGGGACTTGAACCAGAAGAGGTTCGTGACCTTTCCAGCATTCTTAGTTTAACAAAAAAGGACGGTGTTTGATGGCTCTAACCAGAGTGGTTTTCTTTTTCCTCAAGTCAATTCTACAGATTTATCGAGGGCCCATTATTCAACGTTTATTTATTTTTGGGACAGAGAGAGACAGAGCATGAACGGGGGAGGGGCAGAGAGAGAGGGAGACACAGAGTCGGAAACAGGCTCCAGGCTCCGAGCCATCAGCCCAGAGTCGAGGGCCCATTATTAGCTGAAAGTATACATTTTTGTATCACATTCAAAAACATCGACATCATTTCAGACGGCTGGTCTCCAAACCTTCAGCGTTCATTAGTGCGGCACCCTTTCTGAAACTGCAATCTCACTGTTGTGTAGTACTTTCATTTTTTCCCCTCAAGGCCAACCTCAGAATTTTCAAGGCGTCTGCTGCGAGGCCCGCTTCCACCGGTCAGTTAGGAAGACTTTCCCCTACCGCCAAAACCTCAAATATATTCAGCCTCTGTGTTGCCATGGACTAAAACTCCCTCAGAAGTGATGTCTCAGTGTGGAGTTCTCCGTATTATCACACTCCTCTGAGAAACCATCCACTGAGTGTCCCAGTTATTAATTTAACCAAAGGGACTGTGGGAGTAGGCCGTGGACTCTGCAGGGCCACACCGAAGGAGGGTGATTCGGTCGGAAGCCACCCTTTGATATCTTGATTTTGTTTTTCCCACCTAAAAAAGATTTTATTAGGTGGATGTTCTGGGCTCTCTCTTTATAGTAGTTTGGTTGGTTGGTTAATAGAATGTGAATTAGAATTTAAAGGCATTTAGAAGCATCCCCTGTACCCAGAGTACTACATGTAAGGTCCATCAGGGCAACGACTGTGTATGCCCTGTGTGTGCCCTGTGTGTGCCCTGTGTATGTGGGTGTATGCCACCCACGTTGATCTCCCCAGAGGGACGTCTGGTGTACTAATACAAGTGCGTGGTGCACGGTAATGTGGAGAGAGAAATGCGTAACGTGACTCGCAAAGAAGTCAAATAGTAGAGACCTGGAAGAACTCTTGGGGAAGCCATTACAGCTGTGTTTTATAAACTTCTCTGACAATTAGAGTTACCTGGCCACTTGTTAAAAATATAGATTACCCGGCACCCACTGCCTGACCTCCTGATTGCCAGATCTACGAGGGAGACGACCGGAATCCATATTTTAAACAAGCTACTCTGGTGATTCTTTTAGAGTGTACAATTCAGTGGTCTCTAGTATATTTACAGAGTTGTGCAAGCACCACCACCATTCAATTCCAGAATGTGCTTGGCATCCCCAGAAGGAAACCTTGTACCCATCAAGCAGCTGCTCCCCACTCGTCCTCCTTCAGTTCCTGGCAACCACTCATCTACTTTCTGTCTCTACGGACTTGCCTACTCTGGACATTTCATATAAATGGAATCATATAATATGTGGCCTTTTCTGTCTGGCTTCTTTCAATTAGCATGACGTCTTCAAGGTTCATCTATGTTGTCATGTGTATCGGTACTCCATTCCTCTTCATGGCTGAATAGTATTCTGTTCTGTGGACAGACCGCATTTTGTTTAGCCATTTGCCAGTTGATGAACATTCACATTGTTTTGATTTTTAGACTCTTATGAGTAATGTTGCTATGAGAAATTACCATGAGGACAATTCTCCCGCAGTGTGTCGTGGTAGTTGGTGACAATAAAAGTCCCGCAGTTGGGGAAAGAGAGACAGGATTTCTAGAAGGGACACATCCAACCTCACACAAGAAGTTTCAGCGGCAGAGCTGGACTCAGAGTGCAGACCTCCCAGCCAGGACTCTGTCCCTTCCCCACGGTGCCCATCCCAGGCAGAAGTCTAGAAATCTGTATGAACCTTTTTTTTTTTTTTCAGCTTTTTATTTTTTAGTAATCTGTAGACCCAACATGGGGCTCAAACTCATAACCCCAAGATCAAGAGTCCCATGCTCTTCTGGCTGAGCCAGCCAGGTGCCCCTTGTGTGAACCTTTTAAAAATATTTCTTCCCAGGGGTTTGAAGGAGTGTACAGGTTGAGCTGCCATATCTGAAAAATCCATAATTGGTGAGGTCCTGTCAGCCACTGGGTTGAGTAACTGCTTCTCCCAAACAGTTACAACCCACTGGAAGAGAATGGATAGCTTCTTGGGGACCCTCACTCATTTAGCATGGGTTGGAGAGTGGATAATATAACCATCGACTCATCTACCTGGAGGAAGTTAAAGTCGCTTCCATTTCTCTGTCGGATACCCTAGAGTAGCATTGAGTGCTCTTTTTCTTGGAAACCCTCTCCACTCGGCAGACTGCTATCCTTGTTGAACTTGAACATTTGAAGGAGAAACAGTCTGCAAACAGGCACCGATTTTTCGGTGCGGCATGACTTGTAGGGGCAAATGTCCATTGGGGACTTATTTTCTAGGCACCAAATACTGATTGAAGGCGTAGTTAACTATGTATGAAATTTTAGCTCCCTCAATTAATTGGGGGCACTAAATTATGGCTGCTCCAAAGAGCAGAAAGACTTTATGAAAATTGAACCCATTAAAGGGAATTCTCCCAGGTTAGGAGCAATAAACTACAGCAGCCTGCGATAATGATGACCTTTAGCAAGAACAGCTAACTTCCCTGTCGGTGGAACAGGTATCAGAGGGCCACACTGGAGGCTGGGCGGAAAGAGCTGGCAAAAGGCCAATCCAGTTAAGCTAGACCAACTATTAGTCCTAAAATAAAACTGGACCAACTTTGGTTGCTTAATCAGCATTCACAGCAATTTTTCCTTTCCTCTTTTATTCTTTTTTTAAAAAAGATATCTGACAAAAAATATATTTTCTATATGGGCCAGTAGCTTCTCCTTCCAAAAGCACTGAAGCTGTGGATTAAACAAGCACCCAGTACAGACGAGGCACTTTGTACTCAACAGGTGCTTTGAATGAATGAATTGATGACAGGGTTTACCAAGGAAATAGACCCTGTCTGTGACAGCTTGCAATGGCCATAGATGAAATTCTAGAAAGTTTTCAACGTGATAATAATTGAGGTCATAGTCATGGGACAAAACCGAAACAAAACAGTAATGACAAAACTGAATCAGAAGTTCCAAGGAAACATATTAAAACATCAGAATGGGGTCAGGGTCAGATAGACTTCTTAGAACACACTGGACTTCAGAGAAGTAATAGTAACATCAGAATCTTGTATAAATGAATATTTAAAATGTATTCATATATTATCTGTTTAATAATAATAATAATAATAATAATAGTAGGAGGAGTAGTAGTAGAAGGGGACGGACAGAAGGAAAGAGAAGAGCAAAGCAAAGGAACATGACTAGGAATGAAGGGACCAGGCCCAGGAGGTCAGGATAGCTCAGGTACCCTTTGTATCCCATCATCCTTTGCTTCCAGGAGCTGCCTGGCTCCCTGCCTTAGATTGTAAACTTTCCCACACCCAAGTCAGTTTGCACTTGGGAGTTCCATCCTGCCAACACTTGGAGCCTAGTTCTTGGCCTCAGGATGCACGGCCTCCGTCTCACGATGACGTAGACCCAAATGTTGTTGCTGGTTCAGGGCCTGCTGTTCAGACCTGATACTTCTGCACCGAGGATCCACATTCTGGCTGTGTGAATTGGCAACTTCTGTTGATGAGTTCATCTGGGCTTGTGGATTTGCTTCCTGCTGCCCAGCTGCCCTGAGCTGAGGTTCCAATTGCCAGTATCCAGCCTCTGTATTCTCCAGGATTGTTCCCCTCCCCGGCCAAGGGCGCTTGCTCCGGCATCTGGACCTCACCCATTTCCCCCTGTGTTTGCTTGCTTCCTGGAAAAGTCGTTACTTCATGATGCTGAATTTCTGTTGGTGTTTCAGTCCTGGGGCTCTAGACTTGACCTCCCCACCTGGACCAGTGGTAACTGGCAATGCCAATTACTTGGCAATACCGAGTTACCTCTTAGATAAAGCCGTTGACTCCTTAACACCAAGTGAACTTTGCAAGTGTCCTTTCTACTCATTTTGTATCCTCCACCACCAGCCCTACCCCTTGAGTTCTCTGAATTCCTTCATCACTTGTCTCTAAAAGCATGGTCACCTATTCACACTTCCAGAAATTTCATCCATTGACTATTCATTAAGCACTTACTATGTGCCAGGCACTCGGACGTGGAAACAAACATGGAGAAACTGGTCTGAGGCAAAGATAGATGCTAAATAATCATTCCAAGCATTTTATAGGTAACCACAAGGGCAGCGTATTGTTGTCTCATCAGCAAGCTATAGCCCACATAGTTACTTGGACTACAGGACATTAGAGCCCCATCCTGGACTCCCTCGGATACACTGAGATGACAGCTGAGCACCCTGCCCAGCAAAGTGACCACACTCCAAAAGGCAAGACATTGACGTGGCCCCATTTGTTGATTTTTGCTTTTGCGGTTACATCAACCTTCTGTGAAAGCTTCTGCACAGCAAAAGAAACAATAAAATGAAACAGCCTACAGAATGGGAGAAAATTTTTGTATACCATATATCAGATAAGGGGTTAATATCCAAAATATATTTAAAAACTAGCATAACTTAATAGCAAGAAAACAACAATTTTTTTTTTTTTAACAAAATGGCGGTTAAAAACTTGGCAGAACAACTAAATAGACGTTTTTCCAAAGAGGACATCAAAATGGCCAGCAGGCCCATGAGAAGATGCTCAACATCGCTCAATATCAGGGAAATGCAAACCCAAACCTCAGTGAGATATCACCTCACACCTGTTAGGGATGGCCATCACCAAGAAGACAGGAGACAACAAGGGCTGGCCAGGATGTGGTGAAAAGGGAACACTTTTAACCCTGTTGATGAGAACGGAAACTGGTCCAACCACTATGGAAAACAATGTGGCAATTACTCAAAAAGTTGAAAAAAGGGGCTCCCGGGTTTCTCAGTCTGTTAAGTATCTGACTCTTGATCTGGCTCAACTCACCATCTCACGGTTCCTGAATTCAAGCCCCACACCGGGCCCTGCGCTGACAGTGAGGAGCCTGCTTGGCATTCTCCCTCTCCCCCTCTCTCTCTGTCCCTCCCCCCGACTTGCATGTGTGCATGAGTGTATGTGTATGCATTCCGTCTCTCTCTTTCTCTCAAAAACAAACAAACAAACAAACTTTATAAACGATTGAAAATAGATCTATCATAGAGTCCAGCAATCCCACTTCTGGGTATGTACACAAAGGAAACAAAAACAGAATTTCCATGAGATACGTGCCTACCATGTCTATCGCAGTATTATTCACACCCAAATGTCCATCAACAGATGAATGGATTATGATATATACATAGGAATATTATTGAGCCATGAGAAAGGAGGATCTCCTGCCATTTGGTACAACAGAGACTGACCTTAAGCGTATTATGGTAAGCGCAACAAATCAGAGAAAAACAAGTACTGTATGATATAGCACTTACATGAGGAATATAAAATTAAAACCAGTAAAAAACCCACAAACCCAGAGAGTAAAATGGGGGTTACCAGGGGATGGGGGAGTGGTGGATAAGACTGATGGTGTTTCAGGGTATAAATTTGTAAGGAGTCGTATATAAACCATGGAGATATAATGCACGTTGCAGTGAATGTAGACAATAATACTGTACTAGAATGACGCAATGTGATAAATTTGCCTCAACGGCAATCATATTACAATATAGAAATGTATCAAAGTAACATGCGGTATACCTTAAATTTACAAAATGCAATATGTCAAATTTATGAAATTAAAAAAAAAAAGGCAAGACAAAGGAAACCCTTTCATTTCAAAGCTTCTGCCAGGTGTTTGTGTAGTTAAGTGGTGGCCATTAAGAGGTAAGCAGCCCGGTAATGGCTTCCATTTCTTATGCACCTACAGGCCCTGGGGCACAGTCTAGAAAGCACTAAAGTGAACAAAGGAGGGCTGACACTGCTCTGCATAATAGAGGAAAGTGCTACCTCCAGAGCAGTCCTGGGTCAGCTGAGCTGATCACTGTGGAGTCAGGAAATGTTTCTCTTCCTTAATAAGGGTTCAGACGGGCCTGTTTGGAGAATGTGTATGTGCCCTTTGGGGGCGTGCATACGTCTGTACGTCTGCTTCTGTGTCTTTCCAATGAGTACGCACTGGGTCACCTGGAAGGGGGGACGTGTAAGTGAGCCGCCCTCTACCGCAGGGGGGACATCGAAGGGACTGGGTGGGAGGGCCGAGCCTAGCTGGAGGTCCCGAGGAAGCCCCCGACCTACGCCCCAGGATGAACTCTAACCCAGATCCGCGTTCGGGGACGGGGCCCGTGGGGGATCGCCGTGGGGGATCGCCGTGGGCCAGCAGGGAAAGCACCGATTCTATTGATGGGCTGCCCGCTCCCTCTGGGCAGGGGTGACCCTCCCTGAAGCTGCGTGGGAGTCCGCGGAGGAGGCCCAAAGGTAGGCCCTTTCAAGCGCAAGGGCAAGGAAACGTCCCTACGTCCTGGTCCTGGAGTGAACCCTTCGGCGGCTTCCGCGTGAAAGCTGCAGGCTGCGTGCGTACCTTGGACCGCACTTGACGCTCCAGTGGCAACGGAGGCTGCGCGATGAGGTCGGAAGGGGCCGGGCGAGGAGCAACAGGCGAGACAGAGAGGCAGTGGCCTCAGGAACAGACTTGGGCCCTCTCCTCCTTCCCCAGTCAGTATCCCCCAGAGATGTTCTGTTTGACAGGGCTACGCGCGTCTGTCGCTGGCGTGACCCCATCTCTGGGAAATAGCGTGTTTAGCGGCGTGTGGCTCGAGCACAGCTTCCTCCGGTGACCTCGGTCGAAACGGTGTTCAACACAGCAGGTGCGCGGGCGACTCACGTCGGTGCGAAGCACTGTTCAACCACACGTGCCCCCCGTGGCCCTCTTCAGGGACGTACGTTGCCCGCGTCTTGCACGGAGCCCGGTGCGCGGACGATTCACCGTAGCAATGGGTCCGTGCCACCCTGTGCCGAACAGGGCGTTGCTTTTCTTACACGCGCTACTGTGTTTCACGCGGAACGCGGAGACCCTGCTAACAGCAGAGTCGGAGGCCTGTGTCGGCGAGCAGGACGTCTCCGGAACACGGGAGTTTGAGACCCTCGCCCCGCCCTGTTGCACGATATATGGTGCAGCGCCGTGTGTAACCGCCAGAAGCAGATGACCGGGAAAGAATGACCTCCACCGTCAGGGTCACACGAAATGACCAGGACAGGACATTGAAACTGGCCCCGGGGGAACTCATTCACTGACAGCAACTGGGGGCACCTGGCCGGCTGGGACGCGAGAGCCGTGACTCTTGATCTCAGGGTTGTGAGTTTGAGCCCCACGTCGGGCCCAGACATTTCTGAGAAAAAGAGAGAGTGAGCCGCTGTTTATTGAGCCCTTGCTCTGTGCCAGGTCCTATCTGAAGGGCTTTACGTGACCGAATGCCCTTAATCGTCACAACAGCCACGCATCGTCATCGCACAAATGGAGAAACTGAGGCACACAGAAAAGTCAGGCAGTTCTCGTGGATTCTGCTGCTGCACCGCCTGCCCTCGTCACCCTGATGCTATCCTGCCTACTGAAATTAAATTGCAGAGGTGGAAAAAGAATATTTCAGGAACAGCAAACAAGGCCCAGAGGGGAGAGTCTGCGGTGTGTTCCAGGAACTGAAAGAAGGCTGGTGTGACAGGAGCGGAGTGTGCCAGGGAAGGAGCGACTGAGATGTGGGAGAAAATTGGAGGGGATCACGAGGTCAGTCACTCAAAGCCTTGTGGCTTGTGGGAAAGGGTTTGGATTTGTCCCGAAGCAATGAGAAGCTCTTGAATAGTTTTTTTTAATAAAGCCAGATTTCTTTTTTTTTTAATGTTTATTTATTTTGATATTTGTTTATTTGTTTTGAAAGAGAGAGAGAACACTCACACATGACTGGAGGAGGGGGGGGAGAGAGAGAGAGAGAGAGAGAGAGAGAGAGAGAGAGAGAGAGAGAATCCGTGGAGCCTGGCTCAGGGCTCGACCTCATGACTGTGGGATCAAGACCTGAGCCGACGTCGAGAGTCCGACACGTAACCAACTGAGTCACCCAGGCTCCCCAGCCCTTGAACAGTTTTGAGCAAGGGGGTGACATGATCATTTCTGGGAGAAGTGGTAGACGATTTTGGCCTTGAAACAAGTTGTAATTGGGTGACTGACTGCATATTCTCTTGCAGGGAGAAGATACGGATTGGGGAGGACCATGTGGGAAGCTTCTGAACTTGGTTTCAAGTATGCTCTGTTTGAAGTGCCTCTGGCACATCCGGCCCCCTGGATCGGTATCATCTGTCTCCCCGTGGCTTCCACCCGATAGATGTCTGTCAGTTCAAATTTCATTTGTCCGAAAAAACCCATAACCTGAACCTTGCTCACCCCCACATGGAAGCCTGCTTCTCCCCGACTTCCCCATCTCAGTAACTGGCAACACCATCTATCTGAGTGTTCTGGCCAAAAGCGTAGGAGCCTCCCTGGATTCCTCCCTTTCCCTCTCTGCTCGCATCTAATCTATCAGAAGCTCTAAGCAGCTCTGCCCTCCAAATACATCCATGGTCGGGCGCTTGGCTGGCTCAGTCCGTAGAGCATGCAACTCTCAATCTTGGGGTCAGGAATTCAAGTCCACATTGAGGGCAGAGTTTACTTAAAAAAATAAAATAAAAATACATCCACAGTCTAACCACCTCTTTTCACCGCCGCTACTGGGACAGCCCTAGTTCTAGTCATAGTCTTTTGTCCTTTGGACACCTGCCGCAGTCTCAGTCTCCGACTGGGCTCCCCTCTCCTCCTCTCGCCCTGCTAGAGATTCTTACCAACACAGCAGGTGGAACGATCTTTAAAAACTATACATCAGATTATGCCATGCTGCTTCCCAAACCTCTTCAAAGTCTTCCCACTATGCTCGGATTATAACCCAAATTCCTTAGAGAGCCGACCGGTCCCTCCATGACCTGGCCCTGCCTGCTTCTCCAAGCTCAGTGCCGATCACTCTGCCCCCAGCTCACTCCGCTTCAGCCACGCTGGCATTCTTGCTCCTACGAGGACATGCCACACTCACTCCTGCTGCAGAGCCTTTATATTTGCTCTTCTCTCTGCCTAGAAACACTCTCCCTCCCAGATATTCTCAGGAATTGCTGTCACGTTTCATCCAGGTCTCTGTTCAAGTAGCACCTCTTCAGAGGGCCCATCCCTGATCATCCTATCTAGAATGTCACTCCTTATCACTCTTTAATCCATGTGTCTCATTTTGTTCCCTAATATTTATCATCATCTCAAACTATATTATTATTTCTTTACCCTAGCCTGCTTCCACCAGAATATAGCTTGTTGAGGGCAGGGGCTCTGTCACATTCAATAATGTATGCCCAGTGCCCAGAACAGGGTTAGGAATATAGTAGGTATTCATCAACTATTTGCTAAATATATAACTATTTTTTTATTTTATATCTGCCATTCTATTTATTCCCAAACTGCCCCCAATTTCTGGGGATTGCCTTTCTGCTGCCCACCGCCCCCTCCCCCATAAGTCACTTGGTTAACAGACACTCTGGACACAGTGAATTAACCAGGGAGCTGGTACCTACCCCAGGCTGGACAATATATATTCTTTCTCAGCATTTGGGACACACAACTGATGAAAAGGAATCCTAATCTCTCCTACTGGTTGAAACAGGGCTTTGAAACCCAGGCCTGGCAGTGATCATTTTCTGCCATGATGACTGGGGGCAGAAACATTCAGGTAGAAAAAAGTAAAAAAGAATCATGAAGTAGACACAAACACAGAGAAGCATCCAGGAGGTAGATGGACAGAGTCATTCTTAGGTTCTGTTTTCCTTGGTTTCAGTTCATTCCTGGTAGATATATCAGGTACATATACCAGATTCTAAATTTCTCAAGCCAATCTAATAATCCTTAAAACAAGTTCTTTTATCTCCATAAATAATTTGAGTTACATTTCTATTACTTGCAACCAGGAGTCCCAACTTAAACAGACTTGGAGGTCACAAGAGACGTTTGAGCTGGACACATCATTTGGTGAGTCATTGGCATATGAATGGTGTATTACAAATTTGTACAACTCACCATATTCAGCTCTTTTCTCCTTCTTGGGCACATAATATAACTTCCCAATTTCCCTTGAAGTTGGGTTCAGCAGTGTGTCTAGTTCCGGCTGTGGAAGTGACATGTGTCACTATCAAGTTGGAAGCAATTACAGGGTAGCGGAAGCCCTCCACATCCTGCCTTCCTGATGTGGTGGTCACTGAAGCCACGTCATGAAATGATGACAAGGTGTCAGCCTGAGGCCCTGTGGTGGTCTTGAGTGAGAAAGAAACCATCGTTGTGTGTTCAGTCCCTGAGATTTCAGCATAACACAGCCCACACGGACTAATGCAGATGGTAATTGAAGTCGTGGGAGGGTCTAGTACAGAGCCTTAAGACTACCAACTACCAATAGCTAAAGTTTGGGTAGAGGAGGGAGGGACGACAAAGACTGTGCAGGATCTGCTAGAATGGTAGGAGGAGAATTAAGATGTGGGGGTCCTGAAATCACAGGCAGTGAAGCGTTAAAACATGAGGGCAGGCTCAGAAAACATGGAAATTCCGCAGAAAGGCTAAATAAGATGAGGACAGAAGAATGTCTGTTGGATCCTGCAACATTTCAGTTGTTGGTGACCTTGACAAGATTGGAAAGATTTGAAGAGTGAATGGGAGGGGAGGACCGAGCACAACGTGCACAGAATATTTGTTCATTTGTTGCAGCAAATAAATGAAACAGTAGTTGGAGGAGCCTGTGGGATCCACAAAGGCTTTTTTTTTTTTTTTTTTTTTAGATGGGAGACACTTGAGAATATTTAAATGCCAATGGAAAGACTGAAGAAGTAATAGATAATACACATACTAGGCACTGGCTAAGCACTTTTTTGTGCATGGTCTCATTAAAGGCTCGCATCAACCCAAGAGGGTCCTTATTCACAGCTGAGGGCAGTTCACAGCTGAGGGCCTGGTGGTGCTGAGAGGTAAGAGACTTGCCTGTAGCTGGTGAGGGACAAAGCCAGGATGTGAACCCAAGCAGTAAGAACCCTGCATTTAGTTTCTCTTTTCTAGAGATGAAGAGGTGGAAGAGACAGGTGATGGATTGATCCCAAACTTCCTAGAGGTCCAGAGTAGGAAGGAAGGGGCGCTCTCTAGGGTACTAGTCTTTGATCCCTCTCCATGACAGCAGCCATTGAGGAGGAGACCATGGGGGAGAGACAAACATGTGGACTGGGTGGTGAGATGTTGAGAGAGAGGTTTTCTGATGGCATCCATTTTCTCTGTAGCGCAAGAGGCTAGTGAGAGCCTCCTAGAGCGAGAGTGAAAGGGTGAAGGGAGGCAACGTGCCTGAAGAAGGTGGGAAAGATTTGTAACAGCGGGGCAGCAAGTGAAAGAGTATGCTGTGTCAAGGACCCACTTGAGGTCGGTAATCATGAAAGTGGAACCAAGCTGCCTGGCCGGGTGAATTTCTCCAGCGGTGAAGAGCCGCGGATAGAATAATAGCAGCTAACTTAACTGAATACTTAGCATGTGTCAGGCATTGTGCAGACCGCTTTGCACATGTTACCTCATTAAATGTGCTCAATCAGTACGAAATGGGTTCAAGTACTGATTTGAAGAAGTCTGCTGGAGTCATATTATTTCAGCTGGAGTTAGACTTCCATTTTCCTTCTCCCTCCCACCGCTACGTCGTCAGCCATCGAGTGCTGTTTTCTCCCCACCACTTCTTGGGCTTGAATCTTCTCCTCATTCTCAATGGCACGCCTCTGGCCAGACCATTCTGACCTCAAGCCTAAATGACTGCTGCTGGCGTCCTTGTTGGTCTTCCCCATGCCAGCCGCGGCCTGTTCCTGTGCATTTTTCTCATGGCTACAAGAGTAATCTACTTTGAGGAGTATTTTCATTAGGTTCCCCCCAGGCTCAAGAACCCATAATAGCTTTCAACTACATGCTGAATCAATTCCCAACTCTTCAGATTAAGATGTAAGACCCTTCATCAACTGGTCTGTTTTTCACCCACGTTATTCATTAGTCCATACTATTTTCCGCATGAGGGTTTTGAAGAGCAAAGATCATTTGTAGTTGTGAACCTTATGGGCTCCGTGCTTTTACCGTATTTTACAGCCACAATATACACTTTGGTGTGGAAAATAGCCACTACTTTGAAAAATCCAGTCTGGATTTTCCCAAGTGTCCATCAGATACATCTCAGTGGGTTTAAGCACCCGCAACTGAGAATGTCCGAATCTGACCTCATCCTCTCCCTGCAACCTCTATGTCTGCCCCAGTCTACTGCAATTATATTCTTCAAGTCAGCTGATGGCACCACCATCCACCCAGTAGCTCATATTAAAAACCTGAAAATCACCCTTGACTCCTATTTCATTATTTCTAAGGTATTATACACATATAGGAAAGTACAAACAAGTACAAAAATCCAATGAATACTTACATATGTATGCATCCGTGTAACCCACAGCCGTATCAAGATATGGAACGTTTTTAGTACCCAGGAGGCTCCTGAGTGTCCCTTTCCAGTCAGTACCAACATCCAAAGAGAACTACTATTCTGACATCAATCAGCTTTTGATTAGTTTTGTCTGCTCACATAAATGGGTTCATATTATAGGCAGTCTTCTGTCTTTCACAAATACTGCATCTGTAAGAGTCTAATAGTTTGTTCTTTTTATTGCTGTGTAATATTCCACTGTACAAATACACCGCAATACATTTATCCACGCTCTGACGGACATTTGGGTTGTTTCCAGTTGGGGCTCTTATGAGTAACACTGACATTAACACTTTTGTCTATGTTTTTGGTAGGCATAGCCATTCATTTATCTCAGGTATATACCTAGAAGTGGGGCTGCTGAGTCACAGAATAGGCATATTTCACTTTTGTAGTTGCTGCCAGCCAATTTTCCAGAGTGGTCGTACCAGTTTACACTCCTACCAGCAGTATATGAGGGCACTAATCGTTGCACAACCTTGTCAGCACTTGCTATTGTCAGACTTAAATATCGGCCATTCTGGTGGCAGTATGGTAGTATCTCACTGTGGTTTTGATGTGTACTTAATGTGTATTTCCCTAATGACTGATAATGTTGAGCGCCTTTTCATATGCTCATTGGCCCTTTGGAAGTCCTCTTATAAAGGGACTATTCAAGATTTTTACTCAGACTTTAAACCGGGTTGCCTTTTTCTTCCTGATGTATACAATTTCTTTATATATTCTAGACATGAGTTGTCTGACAGATACATGTGAGTGAGTGTCTTCTCCTAGTGTGTGGCTTGCCTTTGCGCTCTCTGAACGGCATCTTTTGATGAATAGAGTTTCTTAATTTCCACGAAGCCAATATATCAATCTTTCTTTTTGGTGGTGGTGTTGTTTTGTTGTTTTTGTTTTTAATGTGTGCTGTTTAAGAAATCCTTGCCTGTCCCCATCCTTATTTTGACTTCTCCCTGTCCTTCAACTTCCCAATAACCAATTAGTCACTAATTCCTTCCTAGAAGTCATACCTCCCAAACATATTCTACGTATGTTCAGAGTTTTCCACAAAAGCTGCTAACATCCCAGGTCGAGCTATCGTTATCGTTCACCTAAGCTACTGCACCAGGCTTCTAACTGATGTCCCTCCTGTGAGAATCCTCTCCAATCTTTTCTACCCTGAAGCCATTGTGATGTTTCTGAAATGTAAATCTGACCATGTCATTTCCTTGCTGCAAACCCATCAATACCTAAACACTTCTCCTGGAGTCTTCCATGCGATGGTTCTTTCTTACTCATTTTATTTCATCTAGTGCCGCTGTCCCAGCCAAGCTGCCGTGAATGTGCCACGTACTTTCTTGCTTTTAGACCTTTGTGCGTGCTGTTCCCCACCCCTGGAATACTTTCTATCAATACTCTACCAAAACTGAGCTAATTCATATTCATCCTTGATAGATGACCAGAGGATTCACCTCCTCTCTGCATTCCTTGAACCACCAGTAGTGGGCTTGATGTCTCTTCTAAAGGCTTTCATAACACCGAATGCATACCCTCACCATGCTGCACCATAAACCCCAGCTTATGTCCATCTCCTCAACTGCACAGTGAGCGCCTTGAGGACAAAAGTGTGTCTCATTCTTTTCTGTATCCCCAGCCTTGACCACAGTGTCTGTCTGGCACATAGTAAGTGAGAGAAAGAGAGAAGGAAGAAGGAAGGAAGGAAGGAAGGAAGGAAGGAAGGAAGGAAGGGAGGGAAGGAGGAGAAAAGGACAAGAAAGAAAGGATTCATACCTATTCTCCAATTTGCAGAATGGTCTCATGCCTTGTTTATCCTCTAGTTGGAATTGGCTGCTGCCACTAGCACTAATTCTACGAGTCCCCAGTCATTGTCTCCAGGGAATCCAATAACTTTTTCTTAAAGATGAGAGGAAACAAATGTGGCCTTAACCCCCAAGGCTCCAGGGAACCACTAAAGACTCTTTGGCAGAGAGCAATCATTAACATAGGGAATTAAGGATGAAACTGGCCAGAGATGGAGAGTGGGTTGTTAGAGAACATTTCTGAAAGTGCTGAGGGCACTAGATAACTCCAGGAAGGAGCCAACTCAGGGAATAAAGAGAAGAGGGCAAACACAGATGATGTTCTGTTCGGGGAAATGTCAGAACACTCTGACAGATGGAATGCGAGGAACAAAGCATACTGAGAAGCCAAAAGTTACTCTCCAAAGAAAATTTCTTTCTTTTCCCCACCAAGAAGTCTAGCTTTTTAAACTGTTATATAGCCCACAATTTAATACTCTATGGAAACAAGACAATGCAACCTTTGGGCTTACATATCCATTCCCCAGACTGGCCTTGTCGACAGGAGAAAACCAGCGGGTCACTTGTCTTGAGTGGAACAGGGAAATGTCTGCAACGGCAGTGCCTCGGCATAGCAATCTCAAAATATCAGGAGAATATTTTTACTGAAATGAGCTTCTTTCTGTGAGGGTGCATAGCTGGGAGTGTGAAACATAATGAAAGTGAAGACTCACTGCCAGCGTCACTCACTGTCAATGCCATACTTCCTTTGTCCAATTCAACACATGCTTATTGAACATCTACTATGAGCCGGCTTTTGGGTCTTGCAGATACCACATCAAACAAGATAAAGTCTCACGGAACTTACATTTTTAGATAGACCAAAAAAAAAAAAAAAAAGGAGTAAACTCAAAAGATAACGTTAGCAAAAATAAATGCTTAGAGGACAATAAACAAAGGAAATAAGGATGCTTTCAGCTACGCGTAGTAGAAACTCCAACTCAAAATGGTTTTAAGAATCAGGTGAGTTATTATCTTATGGAACAGGAAGTCCACAAGTGAGGCAGGTTTCCAGAGTTGGTTCATCAGTGGCTCAACAATACCATCAAGGATCCAAGTAGGATCCAAGGATCCAAGGATCTATCTCTACGCTGTCATCTTACAATTGGCTTCATCTTTGGACTGAGAACAAGATGCTGCAGCAATTCTAAGTATCAGGGAAAAATACTACAACTTCCAGAAGAGCAAGAGAGACATTCTTGGGGGTGGGCGTCCCAAGAAGGAGGAAGGCTTATTGTGATGCTAATAAAGCTCAGTTAAGCCTCTGGGTCCTTCCCTGGCACAAACTCCTTCCCAAGCTCTGGGGAAAAGCCTAGCAATCACAGGGTCATGGGTTTATGCAAAATTTGCCAAGGTATCTTAAGCACTTTCAGTTAAGGCCTCTGTCTCTTTCCACTCTGACATCTCCAGTCACAGTTCCCTTTGTGTCAGACGGCACTAGAACAGTCATGGGAATTTCAGGAATCCAGCTAACGGAGACTTGAGTCGTGGATACATTTAACATGGATCTAGTAATGTATTTTCATATGTTTCTTAGTTACTAAGGTTCTCACTAATTAGAAACATCCAATGAAAAGCCTCAAACTGTTTCTAAATTATTATATGAGTATTGTTTTAAATTATCATGACGAAAACTAAAATGGTGACCAATCACATTAGAGGAAGGACTAGTTTATCTTTCTGTAGAAAATCTCACACAATAATTGTCAGGAAAAGACGTGATCAAAGTGTATTCTGCCAAAACCCAGGGGGAGAAACTGTATTGTGATCTGCCAGTTAATAAAAGTATTGTGCTGTTTTGCTGAACTTGTGAGGTCAGATTTTTAAAAGCCATGACCCATAATTTATTTCCTCACTCTAAAGATAAAGCTTTATAAATAAAGTTATATTCGCAATTTTGTATTAGTTTTCTCAAACTGTGAAGGCTGCAGTTCCCACACAATCTGGATCTACTCCTACTCAAAGGAGAGGAAAGTTTTCCCAGAAATCCTGTGGTAGGCATCTTCCCTGTCTCATTATGTCCATCTTGTCTCTCACTCACACTCTCCCGTTTGGCTGAATGTGCCAAGAGAAAACCACACAGCCGTAATGATTGGTCTCACTGGAGACTGCTGGGCACTACCTTAGGCGAAGTCTTAATCCTGCCTCGCAACCGTGTTTTTAGTCCATTTTCTCTTCCACTGTCCTGGAACATGCTTTGATGTTCTCCTTTCTTTTCTCATCTTCCCTTCCCCTCAGATGGTGACCTTACTTCCCATTTCAATGAGAAAACAGAAGAGAACTCCCACCAACTCCCTACTCGGCGTTCCTACTTTTGCATTTGCGCCCGGATACTCTGCTGAGACACGATGGATGAACTGTGCAGTAGACTCCAGGCCTTCTCACTGAACCAACAACTTTGTTCTAATAAATTTCCCATCTCTTCTCCATCTCAAGTTCTCCTTCTCTCGGAGAGCATTCTAATGAGCATAAAAATATACCGTTATTTCTTCCATCTTGACGAAAATTAAAAAAAAAACAAAAACAACTAAACCTTCTTTTGACCCTGATTTCCCCTCCAAGTACTACCCAAATTTCTCTCCTTCCTCTCTCAGAAAAACTCCTGAAACAGCAGCCTGTGAACTCAGTCTTCGATTTTTTTTTTTTCTGTAAGTTTTCTTTTCTACCCATTCCAATCAGGCTCACCCTACCTGTACCCCAACTGCTCTTGTCAAGGTCAACAATGACTGCCATGTGGCTAAATCCAACAGTCATTTCTCCATTTCCATTTTACTCGACCTTTCTGTAGCCTTTGACACAATTGGTCAATCACGTACTTTGTCTTCCCTGAAAACTTTCTTCACTTGACTTGCATGAAACCACAAGCTTTTGGTTTTCTTTTTACCTTTCTAACCATTCTTTCCTGTCTCCTTTGCTGGTTCTCCTCATCCACAGCACGCCTGAGCTTAAGGGCTCCTTTCTTAGTCCTTTTCTACTACCCTCAGTCTCGTGGTCATATCATCCATTCTCAAGACGTAAATCATCATCTGTACACTTATGACTCTCAGATTTATATCTCCAATCTGGACCTCTCCTTTGAATCTCTATAATCAACTACCAATTTGACATCTCTACCTGTACGTCTAATAGGTATCTCAAACTTAAATGTCCCAAACGGAATTCCTGACTACCCTATCCTACCCTCCTCCCCAAATCCAGCTTATCCTGCTATCTTAGTCTGTCCAGGCTACTATGACAAAAATATCATAAACTGTGTGGCTTAAAAACAACATTTACTTCTCACAATTCTAGAGCCTGGGAAGTGCAAGATCATGATGCTGGTAGATTTGGTGTCTGGTGAAAACTGCTTCCTCACAGATGACTGTCTTTTCCTGAAACCTCACATAGCAGAAGGGACAAGCTAGCTGTCTGGGGTCCCTTTTAGAAGGGCAGTAATCATGAGGGCTGTGCCCTCTTGACCCAATCATCTCCTAAAGGCCCCACCTCCTAATACCATCAACTTGAAGGCTAGGATTTCCACATACGGATTTTTTGGAGGGGGGTCGCACACATTCAGACCATAGCACCTGCCATCTGCCTCATACAGTTGACTGCAACCCCATTCTCTCGGTTACTCAGGCAACACAATCTTGGTATCACCCTTGATTCCTCTCTTTTGTTTATACCTCACATTCAATATATCAGGAAATTCTGTCAACTGTACCTTAAAACATATCCAGAATCTACAACTTCTCAGCATTACGCTATCACCACAGTCATCCTCACTTGCCTGGATTATTGCAATCATCTTCTAGCCACTCTCCATATTTCGGCCTAGCTCCTTGCCTGTCTGCCTACTAGAATGTGAGCTTCACGTGGGAAGAGATTTCATTTGTTTTGTTCACTGCCGCATCCTCAGGGCACAGAGTGGTGTGTGGAACACAGCTGTTTGAGAGAATAAATCGTCCAGAGTTGGGTTCCTCAACCAGTCATCGGCAAGTGAAATGCAATAATCTGTAGCCCGGGCATGTCCATTCCTGGACCTGGGGTAGCATCAGCTTCCCCTAAGACTCAGGATTGAATGGGGAAGGGGTGAATATGTGAACAAATTGAGTTTTCTGTTAGGAAGGAAGAGGGAAGGACTGGAAGTTTCATGCTGGGTAGGCAATCAGCAGTGTGCAGTGTGCAGGATGAGGAGATAGGGCAATAGGGAGGAGGCTTTAGATAAGGTGGTGAGGTAAAGACCTCTCTGAGAGTAGATGACATTTTATCTGAAATCTGGAAGATTAGGATCATAACAAGATCTGGGAAGAAAGCTTTCCAGGTAGAGGGAGTCGCCAGTGCAAAGGTTTCAAAACAGATAAGAGCTTTGTGTTTCAAGTCCTGAAAAGAAAGCAGTTGGGCTGGAGAGGGAAAGCGAAAGGGATGAAAGAGATAGGAAGAAGAGGGAGGCTTCGCCATCGCCAAGCCTTGGACACCAAGGCCAGCTGTGTTAAGAGCCAATAAGAAGCCACTGATAGGCAGTAAACAGGGAGTGACATGATTCTATTTATGCTCTAAACCACTGAATTCAGCTGCTGGGTGGGGAATAGGTTGTAGCAGGGGCCAGATGAGGAGTGGGAAGACCAAGTTACTGGCCTGGTGGGGAATGACAGCATTCCCTTCTAAAGAGACCCTTGTGACAAATGGCCTCTAACTGGCTTCACCGCCTCCACACCCTCCCCTTTGCGTTCTTCTATGTTTCGCTGCCAGGGCGATCTTCCCTGTGTGGTCACTGCCATGCCCCTACCCTGCTGGAAGACTCAGAGTTAGACTGCTATGTTCCCTTCGCCATGCTGCACATAGCTAGAGAAAGGGGCTAATTGGTAGACTAGCGTGAGCTATAGGTGGATCTCTCCTTGCTCCACCTTTTACCGGACTCACTCTAATTCATCACCCAATCAGCTCAGGTAGCACCTCCTCCTGGAAGAAGAAACTCCCACGTTGCAAGTTATGTGACTGATGGCCCACGGAGTCCCGCACGGTGGCGGCTCTGCCTGAGGCCCCATGCTAGGTTAGGCGCACCCGTTCTTTCCAGCCACAGCCTGAACCTACTGAATCATGTAAGGCTTCTTACTTGCCTTCCCCAACCCACTAGAAGTGGAGCCTTCTGTGAAGTCTTTCCTTCTTCTTTCCCCTTTTTCTCTCCATATCCTTTATATGACCAGTGTCTTCACAGTTCCTGACACCTAGGAAGTTGCCAGTATTTTCTAATTAAATAGCCAGATTGGATTCCCTGCAGGGTAAGGAGCACGGGTGATGACTTTCTGTGTCCACTACAGCAAAGGGCCTTGCACAGAATAACTGCTAAATTAATGTCCATTTCACCAAATCCCACTATTTATTTAGAGGCCTTCTGCAAGGCCAAAGCCTGTGGTCATGAATGTTATGGAGATTTGCCCTACAAAGCACCGATTCAGGTTATCTCTCAAAGCGAAACTTACACTGCCGCCCAAATTGGAAGGAAATACCTTCCAATGACTCCTCTCTAATGATAAAATCCCTCCAAACACCCCCCAAAAGCAACTGCCTGTGAGAATCACACTTAAACGAGAATTCAGTTATAGCTCTTGTGATATCCAGATCCGCATTACGAAAGATGCACATTAAATACCTGAAGACATTTTTCAAAAATATCCATCTCCAGTAACCTTCCTTCCCGTTGGGAACTAAAAGGTTTTGGCATGCCTCAAGGAAGAAATGTCAGTTATGGGAGAAGACGTGCCCATATAAACGACAATGCCCAGAAGGTGGACTAAAAGCACCAAGTCACTGGCCGTTTGTAGTAGATTCCCATCACCAAACAACATATCACTGATTAAGTTATTTGTGTGTGTTTTCGTCAGTATCTATATATGTCCTTTGATTCTGGGTGTGATAATGTATTATGGGCTTTAGTATAATTTATTAAATTACACTCCAAAAAAAGAAAGCCATAATTCGTTCTTGTTATTGGTTGGATTGTGTCTCCCAAAAAGATTGACATTAAAGTCCTAACCCTTAGTACCTCAGAATGTGACCTTATTTGGAAATAGCATTGTTGCGTACGCAATTAGTTAAGTGGGGTTGTACCGGAGTAGGGTGGGCTCTTGTCCCGTGTCAGTGGTGCCCTTAAAAAAAAAAGAAATTTGGACCCAGACACAGAGACACACAGGGAGAAGGCCATGTGACAACGTAGGCAGAGACTGGAGGGACACAGCCGGAAGCAAAAGAATGCCAAGCATTGCCAGCAATCACCAAAATCTAGGAGGAAGAAAGAAAGCACATACCCCTAGGGCTCTCAGAGGAAGCAGGGCCCTGCTGAACCCTTGATTTTGGACTTGGGGAATCCAGGACTCTGTGAAAATAAATCGTTATTATTGCAAGCCACCGAGTTTGTGGACTTTGTTGGAAGAGGCTGTGGGAAACTGATCTAGTTCTGCACACCATTCTAAAGGACTGGAAAGGAAACAAAGGCACTTCAAGTAGTCGGGTTGGTACATCTGGAAGAGCACGGGGCCAGGCAGTCGGGTGACCTGGGTTTGAGTCTGACTCTGTGGCTAACGTGTAATCCCGTGTGATCCTAAATTGGTGGAAAACTCACTTTTCCTCACCTGTAAAATAGGAAGAAAATAATGCCTGACCGGCTTACCTTTCAAGACTGTTACCTGTTATCCATTGTGAGAATCAAATGAAATAATATACGAAAGCCATGTGAAATTGGTAAAATCACTGAGTTTGGCTTGTTAAAAATAATCTTAAAAAAAACCCCTCAAAACGGAGGAATGTAGGTCTACTATGAAAGAAAGCCTGATCATTCTGATTAAGATGAAGGAAAAATATTTAATTGGTCCCAGGTGTGCGTGCATGTCCGCCTACTGAAATATTTTGTTATTGTTCTTTTGTTAACAATTTGGGATGTGAAAAATTAAATCCATCCATTTTTTTAAGCACCCAAGATAATTCTTTCACCACCTTGGCATTGTTAGGGGAGAAGGAATTACTACTACCTATAAGAGTTTCTTTTTCAACAAAAGATTTCATTTTCCAATTTTAAGCGACACCCTCACAAAGGTATTTGATTTTTAGCGAGTTTTAGTCATTTCCGCTATTAAGAAAACATATATAAAAAAAAAATCTCATTTGTATGAGTTTTCAAGTCTAAGAATATAACACAAAAAACAGAAAATGAGTCATAATTGCATAAAGGTGACCCTTAGACACTCCCCAAATGGGCAGTTGAATCATTTTCTTAAATGACAAAGAGGGAAAAGATCTGGTCCCTTTCCATGCTGCAGCCACTTTCCATCAACACCTCCACTCATCACACAAATGCACACAAAAGAAGGAAAAAAAGCCCTCTTTTTGTAGGGACTGAACATGGATAGCAACTGGTTCAGGACATGTAGATACTGCCTGATCCCGGTGATGCTGGAAGGGTTCATAGTTTTGAGGACAAAGAACTTCCAGGGACTCTTGGTAGATGGCATGTTGTCCCACATCCTGACAGGCGGCGACTAGACATAAGCCAAACCATGACACAGCTTTCGTTTCCATTACTTGAGACTACTCAACATTTAATTAAGAAGTGGGCGCACAAACAGAATACACCTGTTGGAATAGCATTAAGCATCAAATAAACATTTGTCGCTGTTATTGAAACCAAAACTAGAAATACAAACATATTTGGTATATATCCTCCAGATCATAATCTCCCTGCTTAGGTCACCTTTCATAAAATAATGAGGAGGAAGAAGGGGAGGAGGAAAATGATGGGGATAACAGTAACGGCTAAAACTGCTAAGGCCCTATTGTATTATTGTATTCCAGAAGCCACACTAGGTATTTCATGTACACTTTATACTGAGTTCAATTCAATTTAGGTTTACCACTCAGAACACCACTGAGGCTCTGAGATGTGATGTGATAGGACTTCAGCTCAGGTCTGGGTGCATCCTTAATCCACGGTACTTTCAGCCAGACAACTTCTGGGCCAGATTTTGCTTTTTAAGAGATTTCTTCAGAAGTAGATGAAAAACAAAAACAGACACATAGACCAATGGAATAGAATAGAGACCCTAGAATTGGCCCCACAAATGTATGGCCAACTAATCTTTGACAAAGCAGGAAAGAGTATCCAATGGAAAAAAGACAGTCTCTTCAACAAATTCTGCTGGGAGAACTGGACAGCAACATGCAGAAGAATGAAACTAGACCACTTTCTTACACCATACACAAAAATAAACTCAAAATGGATGAAGGACCTGAATGTGAGACAGGAAACCATCAAAACCCTAGAGGAGAAAGCAGGGAACAAACTCTTTAACCTCAGCCGCAGCAATTTCTTACTCGACACATCTCCAAAGGCAAGGGAATTAAAAGCAAAAATGAACTATTGGGACCTCATCAAGATAAAAAGCTTCTGCACTGCAAAGGAAACAATGAACGAAACTAAAAAAAAAGGCAACCGACAGAAAAGATATGGGAAAAGATATTTGTAAATGACATATCAGACAAAGGGCTAGTATCTAAAATCTATAAAGAACTCACCAAACTCCACACCTAAAAAACAAATAATCCAGTGAAGAAATGGATAGAAGACATGAATAGACATTTTTCCAAAGAAGCCATCCAGATGGCCAACAGACACATGAAAAGATGCTCAACGTCACTCCTCATCAGGGAAATACAAATCAAACCTATAATGAGATATCACCTCATGCCACTAAGAGTGGCTAAAATGAACAAATCAGGAGGCCATAGATGCTGGTGAGGATGTGGAAAAACGGGAACCCTCTTGCACCGCTGGTGGGAATGCAAACTGGTGCAGCCGCTCTGGAAAACAGTGTGGAGGTTCCTCAAAAAAATGAAAAATAGATCTACCCTATGACCCAGCAATAGCACTGCTAGGAATTTACCCAAGGGATACAGGAGTGCTGATGCACAGGGGCACTTGTAACCCAATGTCTATAGCAGCACTTTCAACAATAGCCAAATTATGGAAAGAGCCTAAATGTCCATCAACTGATGAATGGATAAAGAAGATGTGGTTTATATACACAATGGAATACTACTTGGCAATGAGAAAGAATGAAATCCTGCCATTTGCAGCAACATGGATGGAACTGGAGGGTATTATACTAAGTGAAATAAATCAGGCAGAGAAAGGCAGATACCATATGTTTTCACTCATATGTGGATCCTGAGAAACTTAACAGAAGACCATGGGGGAGGGTAAATGGGAAAAAAGTTAGAGAGGGAGAGAGGCAAACCATAAGAGACTCTTGAGGACTGAGAACAAACTAAGGGTAGATGGGGGGTGGGGCAGAGGGGAAAGTGGGTGACGGGAAGAGAGGAGGGCATCTGTTGGGATGAGCACTGGGTGTTGTATGGAAACCAATTTGACAATAAATTACATTAAAAAAAAAAGTAGAAGAAAGTCGCTTTTTTTTGTAAGTGTATTTGCTGATGTTCATGCTCATGAAATGATATCTTCATTTTACAGATGAAAACAATGAAGCTCAGAAGATTAAATAACCAGGCCCACACCACAGGCTTAAAATGTAGGTAGTCAAGCTGGTGCTATACTTAGATCTGTCTGTCTCCACCATCTGCATTTTTGCTGGTTTATCTCTTAAAACAAAGACACAGTGAATTGTCTTTTTAAAAAATGTTTACTTATTTTTCAGAGAGGGAGAGACAGAGCGTGAGTGGGGGAAGGGCAGAGAGAGAGGGAGACACAGAATCTGAAGCAGGCTCCAGGCTCTGAGATGTCAGCACGGAGCCCGACACGGGGATTGAACTCACAAACCGCGAGACCATGACCTGAGCTGAAGTCAGATGCTTAACCGACTGAGCCACCCAGGAGCCCTGATACAGTGAACTGATTTCACCCCTCACTCCCCTGTTGTCTCTGCCTCCGTTTCGGTCTCAGTCTTGCTCACTCACTCTCACTCTCTCTCTCTCAGCTATTCCCTTACCAGAGAAAGATTTGAGCTGCACAAACGAAAGCAAAACCATTGGCAAAGGAAATGGTCAACACCACAATCCAGGGCTGACTTAGTTCTAGACATCACAGCATGAGGGTGTATATTCCATCAGAATTAAGATCCAGCCAAACCCCCGGAAAGGCCTTCCCAAGAAGATACATGGAGGCAAAGGATGCATGGGGCCCAGATACCCTAATAGAAGATAATGGAGCCCCTTTCCCATCCTCCTGGCATAGCAGCTGCCAAATGCCCAAAGCTGTGCAGATTATCCCAACAGAAAGCAGCACAAAGGAATTAGAGGGCCTTTGGTTACCGGGGTTGGAATAAGGTTGTCAGGTAGAGGGCTGGGGGAAATCATACCATGAGGCACGGCTTTGGGACTCATTTTCTGTACTTGACTCAGAAAGAAGCCTCAGGTAGTTTCCGGCCTCCGATCCTCAGAACCCTGAGCAGCTAGTAAAATAAGACTGTTGTCACTCCAAACTTGACTAGCATGCGTGATGGCCCCATATCTGGCCTCCCTCCCAAGACCCACCACTAGGACTCCATTTTTACCTCAAACTGTTAGGCCAACTTGGTCTCTGGTGTAGGAAGAGTGAGGGTTCCCAGGTACAACATCACGTGCAACTCCTGGTGGAGACCTTAAACATTCCCTCTTCAGCTTCTATTGCCTCAACTAAAACTCGAACCTCCTTTAAAACGTCATTGTCTAGGGGCACCTGAGTGGCTCAGTCAGTTAAGCGTCCAACTCTAGATTTCAGGCCATGATCTCACGGTTCCTGAGTTTGAGCCCCGCATTGGGCTCCACTCTGGCAATGTGGAGCCTCCTTGGGATTCTCTCTCTCTCTCTCTCTGCTCCTCCCCAGCTTGCGCGCACACACACTCTCTCTCTCTCTCTCTCCCTCTCTCTCTCTCTCTCAAAGCAAATAAACTTTAAAAAATTAAAAAAATAAAATGTTATTGTCTAGCAATACTCCCAGTTGGAGGCTGCTCATTTTCCCATAGCCCTCCTACATAGACCCAAAGGTAAGTTACACTCTCCCTGCTGTGCAGTGTAACTACCCTAAATTCTCCTTGGCAACACCCCTGTCCTGAAAGCCCCCACCTTCTGGTTAGTCTACCCTCTTCTTGTCTTCTATGTTGTTAATTTAAAACGATACTGAAGGGGCACCTGGGTGGCTCACTCGGTTGAGCATCTGACTCTTGGTTTCGGCACAGGTCATGATCCCAGGGTCAAACTCTGCATCGGGCTCCGTGATGAGCATAGAGCCTGTTTAAGATATTCTCTCTCTCTCTCTCTCTCTCTCTCTCTCTCTCTCTTCCTCTGTCCCTCTGTCCCTCTCCTCCCCACTCTTTCTCTCTCTCTCAAAAAAGTGTAAGATACTGAGCATCTACTGGTGCCTAGCCCTGGGCTCTGTACTTTGTACACATTGCCCTAAGTAATCCTCACAATTGCCCTCTAGAGTGTTTATTCTTATCCACAAGGGGTAATATGCCCTTCCCAAGGTCACACAAGTAGCAGTTGGTTGTGTTGGGTATGAACCCGGGTCTGTCTAGTTCTAAAGCCCATCTTAACCACTAACCGGTGTAGAGAAACAATGACATTCTTGCCTGGCAATTGCAATAATGGGAGTATATGCATGGTGCCACGTGGGGACAAAAAGAAAGGTGTGGGAAAGCTGCCTGGAGCAATCACAGAAGACTTCAGAGAAGAGTTGAGGAGCTAAGACCCGAAGGCAATTCCCCAGGCAGACGTGGAGAAAGGAGAAAAGCACTTCAGAGTGTAATATGTACCAAGGCATGAGTTGGCATGAGAATGGTTGGTCTGGCTCCAACGTTGAATCCATATGGGCAAGTAGCAAGAGACATTATTGGAAGGTAGGTGGACCAGGGCAGGCCACAGAGAGGCTTGGATACCTTATGAGGGCACATACATGTCTCCTAAGGCAGTGGGGATCCACCTAAAGATTTAAAGGCTGCTTGGTCAGCCGGCTGAGAGAGGAATAGATCCTTAAAGAAAACCCCATAAAATGGATAACTACAAAAATAATGTACCAAAAATCAATAGTCTTCCATGTAAGAATAATAATAAGCATTTAGATCATATAATAGGAGAAAAAAATCCTATCACATTAGCAACAGAAAAGTTAAAAACCCAAAGGATAACCTTCAGTAAATCCTTGGAATCATCATTGTGATTAATCCTATGGATAAATCTATAAAACTCTATAAAGGGGGTAAAAGAATACTTGAATTAATGGAGAAACATACCTTGCTTTCAGATAGGAGGACTTGACAGTATAAAGATACTGAGTCCCCGCATACTAATCTATACTTAAGGCAATCCCAATTAAAATTCCACCGGGAAACTCTTTGAGGAACCTATCTAGAAGAAGGAAAATGCAACACAGTATAGGGCAGTGGTTGAGATCACAGGCCTTTGAGTCAGAAAGACTGTGTTTCACTCCTGATAGACCTCCCACCCATGCCTACCAACTAACTAGCTTCAGGAATTATAGCCAGTTACCTAACCTCTCTGCCCCTCGGTCTCCTCATCTGGAAATGGAGATAAGAGTCCACACCTCCCGGGGTAGTGGTAAGAGTCAAAGGAGGCAATGCATGCAAATAAAGCACAGTGCCTCACAAATATCAAGTACTAAATAAATATCAGTTATTCTTATGACTAATGGAATGAAAACATTAGGCTGAACCATCTGAAATTGCCATTATTGTAATCATACATGGTCAAATATTGGCAAATTCATACAATATAAATTAATATGTATAACAAAGACCTCATATTCCTTATATATAAATAGTTCTACAACATTGAGAAAAAATCCCAATAGAGAAATCAATGAATGATACTAGCAGGCAGTACACATTTTAAATGGTCAATAAATACATGAAAGCTGTTCCATCTTATTAACAATATAAATATATAAAGTAATAATAAGGTATTCTTTTGTATTGACATTGGCAATAGTTTTTGACAGCATATGAAGTATTTTCAAGGCTATAGGACTACGGGCACTCCCATATCCTATTGGTGGCTTAGTGTCGTGACTAAAAAGCATGGATTTCAAGAGCCAAAGTTCCTGGATTCCAATCTCAACTTTGTCACAAATCTCTCTGTGTGAATCTGGGCAGATAATCATACCTTTCTTTGCCTCAATTTCTTCATGTTTCAAAGTGGGGATGATAAGAGGTTCTGCCTCATAAAGTTTGTTGCAAGGATTAAGCAAGTTCACCTGTGTACAGCACTTAGAACGGGGCCTGGTTCGTAGTAAGCATCATGTAAGTTTTGTGTTTTTTTTTTTAATCACCGTTATTATTATTGGTGGAAAGGAGCCATTGACCCAGTTCCCAAAGCACCAAACCTGAAAGTCATCCTGCATATGTCTTTCTTTGGGGTGCCTGGGTGGCTCAGTCACTTAAGCATCTGACTCCTGAGTTCAGCTCAGGTCATGATTTCACAGGTCATGAGTTTGAGCGCCACATCGGGGCTCACTCTCTCTCGTACTTTCTCTCTCAAAATAAATAAACAAAAATAAAAAAAATAGAAAGAAACCTTAGATGGTGGTATGGAAGGATGAATTAGTGGGCAGGGGAGATACAGGAAAAATTGGATATACTTAATAAGGTGATTATGACATTAATGATGCCTAAATGGCAGTGATGATGGAAATAAAACCATGAGTCCAATTTTTTCAGCATTTTTACACTGAAGAGGAAGAATGTAACCATTTGGCTGTGGGAGTGATGGAGAAGACATATCTTTTTAAAAAATGTTGATTGATTGATTTTTGAGAGAGACCGAGTGCAGGGGAGAGGCAGAGAGACAATCCCAAGCAGGCTGTGCACCATCAGCCTAGAGCCCAATGAGGGGCTTCATCCAACCAACCATGAGATCATGACCTGAGCCAAAATCAAGAGTCAGTTAACCGACTGAGCTACCCATTTTTTTATTTTGAGAGAGAGAGAGAGAGAGCACATGAGGGAGGGCCAGAGAGAGAGAGAGAGAGAGAGGGAGAGAATCCCAAGCAGGCTCTGTGCTGACAGCATGGGGCTAGATCTCAGCATGGGGCTCCATCTCACGACCATGAGATCGTGATGTGAGTAGAAATCAAGAATCAGACGCTTAACTAACTGAGCCACCCAGACACCCCCTTAAGTTTCTTTCTTAAACCTTAGATCGCATCTGTCTCCTGTTCAAATGATTGTGCAAACATAGAATAAACACATATAGATGTGTGATAGTGAAAAGAAGGTGGAGTTCAAGGTGAAAAAGACCTGAAGTGGTTCTAGTTCCACCACTTGTGGCTTCATGACCATGGACTAATCACTTATGCTCTTGAGCCCTGATCCTTTCCTCATCCATAAAATGAAGAAAGACAAACATCCACTTTGCAGGCTTGTAATGATGAGTAAATGGGATGGAGTTCATAAAAGTGATTCATAAAGTCTTCTACCAAATTTAGCTATTGTTATTTTTGAAGCAGGAAGGCATTTATAGATGATTTACTACCATATCATCCTCTCACCAATGAAGAGACTTAGGCTTAGTGATAGATCTGGGTCTAGAACCCAGTTCTCCGGTTCCCTATGCTCGCTTCCTCCTAGACAACAGAGACAAAGTAGCTGGATGTCTCACAGAACTTTGAACAAGATAGGTTATATGCTTTAGGGCACTGACTCAGTCACTTAGCCTGTAGAGAGACATAGTTTTCTTAGTACACATGAAGAAAGTACATTTCTTCTTCCTTAAGATCACTTCTCTAGACTTCCCAGAGAACACATTCATTCTACTGAGTCATTCTTGCCTTGCAGCTCAATGAGTCAGAATCTTATCCATCCCCATCAGAAGTTCAATTTGTTGTCAGGAACGAGATGAAATGAAGAAGAGACACAGATGTGCAGAGAGGCCATCACTTGCTCATCCTTGGGGCACAAAGCAATTTGAATAGAGGAGCACTAAAGAAGGACACAATCATTAATTTTACTGCAGTATTGGTGCCTGCTGTGGAAGTAAAATGGTAAAACAAAGATACAGAGTATCATCTGTGGTGCAGAGTGGCCAAGGGCTGGTATTGGTGAGGTGTAGTAGAGAGAGTAAGGGTAACTGACAGGAAGACAGATGATCTGGACTCTTGAATCCATACTGCTAAGCAGCATGACCTCAGACATGTCCTTTAAGCTCAAGGAACCTGAGGTCTTATCTGTAAAGTGAAGAATGACACGACCACTGCCAGCCTCCCAGAACTGCGTAAGGTTCCAATGAAACGTAGGTACGAAGTGGGCATTAAATGAGATAAGGAATCTAAAGCCCCCCAGCCGGTGCCAGATAGTCAGCTTAGCTCAATGAATGCTAGCAGTTATTGTTATTACTGTCGTAATTATGGTTGTCATTGTTCAGCGCTTCTTTCTTATATGACTACTTCTCCAGAGTGACTAGCCATAAAGCTTTTGCACAAAGAGGGATCACGGGTTAGTAAGACGTGGGGTACGACAGGCAGAAAGCAAAAGCAAAGTTCAGAGGCCACACGGCCTGGTGGGAAAGAGCATGGGTTCTGGGTCCCTTGGATTGGAGTTCGAAGCTGGGCTCTGCTTCCTTAGTCCACTCATTCCCAAACGGAGATCACGGGCCCTACTGCATGGGACTGTTGTGAGGGCTAAACGAAATGGCTTATGGAGTGTGCCAAATGCCTGGCATAGAAACTTGTTAAAGTAAGACGATATACATCAAAGCACGTTTGTAAACCCTAAAGTGATATAAACATGTAAGAAATTATTATAACAAGGACAAAATTCTATGCAAAACACCAATGCTTAGCTAATTGCTTAAGTGTTATGGGAAAATTCATTATACTGTCCAAATGTAAAACATGCTCATTTACAGCAGTTTCCCCTACAGCTGTGCCAGTGATGAGGTGGGGAATACTTGAAGGTTTCTTTTAAACACAGCTGCTTTATGTATTATTGTCGATTTTCTCCATTCTTTTCAACTTGATCATTTGGACTCCATCTTTTATGCTTCTAAAATGGTCAGAATAGCAGACGTTTGGTGAAGGTAACTTGCAAATGTGGAAGCAAGCACTTTAAAGTGAGTTAGAATCCACATGAGCTCCTTTTCTCCAAAAGCCCATGGTGTGTTCCAGATAGATGCTTTGAAATCATTAGCGTTAATACATGGAATATTCCAGAAAAGAAAGTTAATTAGCCTTCAGAATGTATTTTGGGAATATAGTTTTAGAAACAACTACTGTTATAAGGAAAGATAGGAAATACATTTTAAGATACTATTTTGGAGGAAACAGAGGGATCTAGCTAAACGAGTATCTTTTAAAAAAATATTTTAAGTAATCTCTATACCCAACATTGGGCTCGAACTCACAACCCCCCGATCAAGAGTCGTACACTCTACCGTCTCAGCCAGCCAGGCGCCCCCAGATAAACAAGGGTCTTAATAGTTGTAACATTATACCAGGGGACATCTCAATGAAGTATACACAGATACACAGATAGTTACACTTGAATGATTTCAACATCTCTTTGGTTCAACCTTACTGTAGATCTTGTAATGAAAGAATTTATCTTTAAACGCACCCAGGAGATCACATTAGTCTGAAGTATCCAAACTAGAAACTCCTTCTACAGCCTCCCAAGCAGATGCTCTCTCCTGCTCACAGTGCCTTCCAGTGACAAAGCAGTCCGTTCCACCTTCACTGTTAGAAATGGTTGCATTGAACAGAGTGGCCAGAGTGACTAACATTTCTGTGGAGCAGGGGCTTGGAGGCTGCAGACTGGTTGGGAAGACGGATTGGAAAGCTTGTCTCGACATCGCATGTGCCCAGGAAGCACATGGTTTTTACCTGGAGTGTGTGTTTATTTCACATAGTGTGGGAGTGAGGAAAAGGAAGATCAAAGGAGACTAAAGCACGCATTAGTAACTCCAGTGCTCCCAGAAACTTCCATCTTCCCGGTTCTGTCCTTGGCTGCATGCCACACATGTTTGATTTGTAGAGAGTCACAGTAAAATGCCAAATGGCAGGGGATTTTTGTCATGTTAAAACTAGGTTATACAAAAAAACACATTTACTAAATCATCATGATTTCAATAATATCAATTGTGTTGAGATTGCAAAGAGGGGGAGGGGGAATTCACGTAGCAAGAGATGTTGTCAATCAAAATTAATTAAGAAATTATATATCAATCAATAATCTTCTAAAAAGTCTTGTAATGACCTCTGTTACTCTGTTTACGCATAAATAAGATAATCAACCATGTTACCTATCTGGAGATTAGATCTTTGCCAATTAACTTGACTTAATTAACTCTCTAAGGTGCTGAACTTTAGATGCCTCAGACACTGTACTTTAAGATTATTACAATTGGAGAACTCGCTGAATCTACTGTTCTTTTTATCATTACAATTATATTTACTCATTAGACAAATGAAATTCAAAACTTGAATTCATGTGTGTGGGGGATGAAGAGATTCAAGACAAAAAAAAATATGAGCTCAATATAGACAATTGAAATAAATAAAGATTAAAGACTCCTGAGACCAATCTTTGTTCCCTCATTAAAAATTATGGGAAAGGAAGTCAGCTAGCTTCCAGTAACCACATGGGGCGACTTCAGGTGACCAGTTTTCATCATTCTTCTATGTACTGCCCTTCCTTCCCATCTCACAGAGACAATGCCAGAGACGGGAACGTCATTAGCTTCTTCTCCCCATCCCTATTGCCCTGGCATCCCTTCTTCCCGCCGCCCATGGGGGGGGGGGCATCGTCCTGCTTGCTATGTAAGGTTCGCCCCTTCAATTTGCTCTGGCTCCCGTCACCATGTCCTCTGCGGGGACCGTGCTTCATCAGACGTCCAGTGTCCTTGGATCCTCAGCCCTGCTCTCTCCACGGGCTCCTTCATCTCAGCTGATACAAAGGCTCAGGTCGCCCTGATCTGCCGATGAATAAATGACACCCTCCTCTCGCCCTTCCAGTCTCGCCCTGTTATGCTGCATGTTGACATATTTCCCTGTACTCCTTGCGTCCCCTTTCTCAACAGCCCATCACGCCTCAGCTGGCGGGAGTTTGGCTTCCGCTCACCTCAGCACCTGCTGCTGCTCCCACAGAAGTCTTAGTCCTAATCTTACTTTTTTTTAAGTTTATTTATTTATTTTGAGCGAGAGCAGCTTGCAGTTGGACACGTGGCTCAAATTCCCGAACTGCGAGATCATGACCTGAGCTGAATTCAGATGCTCAACCAACTGAGCCACGCAGGCGCCCCAGTCCTAATCTTCTTTTTTAAATTCAGGTGGGGGGTGCCTGGGTGACTCAGTCCGTTGAGTGTCCAACTCCTGATTGCAGCTCAGGTCACGATCTCACGGTTTGTTAGTTTGAGCCCGTTGTGGGGCTCTGTGCTGACAGTGCGGAACCTGCCTGGGATTCTCTCTCCCTCTCTGCCCTTCTCTGGCTCACATGCTCGCTTTCTCTCTCTCTTTCTCTCTCTCAAGATAGATAAACTTAAAAAAGCAAGTTTAAATTGAGGTGAAATTCGAATTAACATGAAGTTAACCGTTGTAAACTGAACAATTCCGTGGCATTTAGTGCATTCACATGTACAACCATCGCCTCTAATCTCAGAACATTTTCCTGTAGGTATTAATCCGTCACTCTTCTTCCCCTCTTAGCCCCTGGTGACCACTAACCTGCTTTCTGTCTCTAGGGATTTGCCTGTTCTAGACATGTTACATAAACGGAATCACGCAACATGTGGTCTTTTTGTGACAGGCTTCTTCCACTTTGCATAATGTTTTCAAGGTTCATCCACATTGTAGCACAGTTCAGTGCCGCAATACCTTTGAAGCGTACATAATATTCCATTGCATGGATATGCCACTTTTTGCTTATCTATTCATAAGCTGATGGGTATTGAGGTTGATTCAAATTGATGGCTAGTCCTCCTCTCATTTCACCTTTTGGAGACGTGGATGCTGCTCGTCTCCATCATAAATCCTTTCTTCCCTTGACCACTGAAATGGACCACTCTTCCAGCTTCTCTGACTACTGTCTTCACATCCTCTCTCTTACGGGCCCCTTCAGTGCAGGGGCTCCCATGAGACGAGCCTCTCTGTCCTTCTTTCTCACTCTCTGTGCCCCGAATCCACAGTACCAACTACCGATGGCCTATGCGAAAACTTTGTCTACTTCTGGTAGACATCAAGGTGCACTATTCTCAGGATGTGAACAAAAATGAAACAGGACTACTGTGGACCCCAATATGCACACCGCATTTAGGGTAGCTGCGCAACACTTCATGCTGACTCCCAAGCTCCCGCCACCCAAGAAAAGCCAGATAACGGGAAAGACAGAAGGATCTGGAACCAAATGCCTCTCATAATACTCTCCCCACCACTGGCCCATTTTGAACCCTTCAAACCACATATACACAGTATCAATTCAGTGGGGAAAGAAGCCAAAGGATGCATGTCATGTGGACAGAACAATTGGTTGACTCCATTTTTCATTTTTCAATCTATTGCTTTGTTGTCAGGCACAGCTTCAGTGCAAAGTTTTAGCAGCAGGAGGAAGGCTCCATTGCAGGAATTCATGCTTTTGTTATTTTCTCTTTTCCCCACCTCAAACGGACTCACCTTTGGCTAAAAGAAATATAAAATCAGCAAATATTGACTCAAAAGACTATGCAATTTACATCTTAATGCGGAATAATAAGTCTTATCGTAGTTCTCAGCGGAACTGTGTATCCTGGCACGTTTTTGTTTTTGACTTCCAATTTAACGCTATTTTTGCCTTGTGATTTGAACAAGTAACAAAGATCAGTGCTTTAGGTTTTGTGGGGGTAGAGCCGGACAGCGTTCGTATCAACAGGCTCTCTTTTAGCTTCTGGTGGCTCCCCAGGGGCTGAAAAGGACAAGAAGCATTAGGAAGCTGTCAGTTTTTCGAGAGAAGTCTTTCTGTTGTTATTAATAAACTAACTAGAAATCATTCATTCAACATTTAGCAAGCATTTCTTGACTGTCTACCATGTGTTCCCATAGCCCTACTGGCATGCATCCCTAGCACCGCAATTAACACACTGAATAGAAATTCTGTTAACTTCTCTGTTTCTCCTCCTTACACTGTGAGCTTCTCAGGGTAGGAACTATGTCTTGTTGGTTACTGTATCTCCCGTGCCTGGCTAAGAAAAAGTGTTCATTCATTCATTCATTCATTCAAGAAATCAATAGCAAGTTCCTGAGTGCCTACCATGTGCCTGGCATTGTTCTACGCACTGGAGATTCAGCAATGAATAAAACGGATAAAAAAGTCCTGCTTCTTCTGGTGTTTATGTTCTCAGTGTATGTGTGTGTGTCGGCGGGGTGGGGGGACAGGTAGAAAATAAACAAGAAAGTAAAATGTGTAGTATGTTAAATTATGACAAGAGCTATAGGTAAAATAAAGGGGATACGGACTGCGGGCCAGAAGAAGGTTGTAGTTTTAAATAGAGTTATCAGGGAAGGTCTTACTGAGAAGGTGACATTTGAGCAAAGATCAGAAAGAGCAGAGGAAGCCATGCGGATATCTGTGGGAAAGGTATTCCAGGCAGAAAAAACTTGGAATGTAGAGTCTTAATAGGTGATTGTAGGAATGGGAGTTTTACTCCTAACGGAGCTAGGAAGCCCTTGGAAGGGAGTGAAGGATCAGGAGGTCAGTTTAGGTTATGCGAAGTTTAAGCTACCTACTAGATACCCAAGCAGGAGTGTCGGGCAGACAGGTGCATGTATGAGCCCAGAGTTCAAAGGAGAGGTCTAGCACAGAGACTGATATTTGGGAGCAGTTGGCATATAGGTGGTCTTTCAAGGCCTGAGATTTGCTGACAGCAGCATGGAGATGAGTGCAGGTGGGGTAAAGATACAGGATGGAAGAAAGAGGTGAACCAGCAAAGGAGAGTGAAAGGGAATGGCTAGTAAGGGGGGATGGAAACTCAGGGCAGTGTGGTGTCCCAGACATGATTCATGATTCAGACATGGAACTGATCCACTGAGTCATATGCCTCTGACAGGTCAGCAAAATAAGGACCAGGAGTTGATCATTGGGTTTAACAAAGTGAAGGTCAGAGGTGACCTCGACAAAAGCCTTTCCAGTGGAAGGGAGCAGCTAATATGAGTGGAGAATGAGAGGCAAGAAAGTGGAGATGTGTGTATAGGCAATATTTTGGAGGAGATTTTACTGTACAGAGGGGCAAAGAAGCCTGGTGGTTGCTAGAGAGGGATGGTTTTTCCTTAACTGGGAGAAATCATGACATGTGTGTATGCTGATGGGCATGATCCAGCAGAGAAAAGAAAACCACTGAGAAGGGAAAAATGTAATGCTTGAAGGAGTAACTCTCACTGACAGCCCCAGTAGGAACTTCCTTTTTAAAAAAATGTTTATTTATTTTGAGAGAGAGAGAGAGAGAGAGAGAGAGAGAGGGAGAGAGAGGGAGGGAGGGAGCACAAGCAGGGGAGGGGCAGAGAGAGAGGGAGAGAGAGGATCCCAAGCAGGCTCTGCGCCATCAGCATGGAGCCCAATGGGGGGCTTGATCTCATGACCATGGGATCATGACCTGAGCCACCCGGGTGCCCGCCCCCCAATAAGAACTTCCAACACTAGTTGTTTGCATCCCTGAAATGGGACTAGTGGAACTCTCTAAACTGTAAGCTCCACAGGGCCAGGCCTGGCACGCACGGGAAGAGCTTAACAGTTATTTGTTGAGTGAGTAACTTGCTTCTAATTATTTGATGAGGAAAAGCCTCAATGCTTCAAGATGGGCAAAGTAGTACCACAGACTTTTGGCAATTAAGTGGAACGTATCCTAACGTCCGAAGTTTGATCTTCAGTAACATACCGTGTGTTCTAAGTACACGTTGTTACCTTTATGCATAATCTAAAGGTGCCAGGTAAGTGGAGGTTTGGGACACCCCTAGGCAGCACCAACATGTCATAAATGTGCCTTGAGTCTACACTCGCCACCTAGAAAATGATGGTTTGGGAGGCCACAGCCATTGCTGGGGAACTGTTAAGGAAGTGTTATGTAAACACATGTTAAATCAAAGTTGCAGCTTAAAGCTGTTGGGAGAAGGTGGAGGTTTCGTTCTTTGAGTAAAGTGGAAAATCACCTCCTTCTAATTAAAGACAACTGGTGATGGAGAGTTTTCGATTCTTAGCACAAGATGTGTTATAATGGTTTTTTTTTTTTTCTGTAATTAATTCTAAAAGCCAGTGACTGAAATAGGAGAGGATTATCAGCTCCTAAAATTACCCTAGGAAGGTCCTGAAAACAAGCTCCTCGGAGGAGGCTTCAAGACAGGCAAGAGACATTCCAAACAAAATGTATATTCAACTCAATGAATAATTTGCTCCCAAGTGATCTTTTTACATTTTTATGTTTTGTGCCAGGTATGGTGATACATAAATGAGTAATACGCAGGTCTCTGCCCTGAAGGAGTTCACGGTCTAATAGCAGGGACTATCCAGGAAAATAGATGATTAGGAGAGCAGTTAAGGGATGATATAACGGCGTGGTTAAGGAGCACGTAGGAGAAGGACACCTGGGTGGCTCAGTTAAGCATCCGAACCTCGATTTTTGACTCAGGTCATGATCTCATGATTCATGAGTTCAAGCCCCACATCAGGCTCTGCGCTAAAAGGGTGGAACCTGCCTGGGACTCTCTCTCTGCCCCTCCCCCACTCGGTCTCTCTCTCTTTCAAAATAAATAAATGGACATTAAAATAAAAAGGAGTATCTGTGAGAAACACCTAATCAACTTGAGGAGGGGGGCAAAGTTAGATTTGGTTGTGTTTTATGGAAAATGTTAAATATATCCCGAATGAAAAAGAAACATACGTGAAACCCGTGTCCCCATAACGCGGCTTCAACAGTTCTTAACATCCCGCCAACTGTCTTTCCATGCATCCCCTTCCCCTTACTTTTTTTCCTGAAGTATTTCAAGCCATATCACAGACATTACACCATTCCACCTGTAAATACTTTATTATGCTTCTTGAACTCACTAGAAGGACTTTTTAAAAAACATGGCCGTCATCACACTTAGCACAATCAACCATAAGGAAGGCTTCTTAAGGAAGGTGACTTCTGAATGCGTGCCTAGAGAACAAGTCGGTGTAAGCCAGGAGAAGACAAGGGCATAGCGGGCCGAAGGGGACTATGAGGCCTTGAGACGGGCAGAGAGCCTAGCCTGGCTTCTGTGGAAAACCGCAGGTAGTTCAGTGACTGGCGCAGGAGGGTGGGGGCGACATTGGCCGTGGGCCCAGCCTCTCATTCATACTATCTTGCTTAATCTTCACAACAATGAAACTACAAAGGTACATGTAATTAACTCCAAACAAGACAGGGAAGCTTTGAGATGTTAAATAATTGGCCCACCTATGATTCTGCAGCTAAACAAATAAAGAAAGGGCTGGATTGGGAAGGCAGGTCCCTCAGAGTCCCTGGGTGCCTCACCTGCCACCATCCTGTCCGTACAGATGTTTGCGATTATCCACATCTTCAAGGGGTTGTCCCTTCACTCTTGTCCTAGACAATTGTCAACTTTACCAATTAATGGTTAACTGATTTGCTTCTTAAATTGCTAAAGTGAGGTGTTTTTCGGAGGGGGGTGGGGAGGCAAGGTTTAGTTGGGCTTAAAGCAGTAGAAATTCACAGCAGGACTCGTGCTTATAATAGATGAATCTTTCGTAGTTCAAGCAACATGAATTTAACTGAGTCATCCGCCGTCACTGGATACTAGCGTACCCTAATTGCAAGAAAAGCATCTAGAAGTGAAAAACAGTCTCCTGAGTGCTGAACTTGCAAAGCTCAGTGCCAAAGCCACGGTGAGCATCACAGACGTAAGAACCCCCTCATCTCCCTTCTTGAGAAATTCCAGTATTTGCTGATGCAGATATCCTAAGGTAAGAAAAGGCTAATTATTATGTTTTTATGAGAACTGAATTTTGTATTTAATTAACAGACTAAGTTATTCCCCGTTGCTAAGAGGCTGTGTTCTCAATGAAACCAAATATTATGACAATTGCCAAGTTTATTACAAGTTTATTGTATGAATGCTAACAGTCTATTTTACAGAGTTCCCTGTCCCCGCCTCCCCCACCCCCATTGGTTTCTGCCTCAAGCCCAGGTTTTAGGTATCACAATTTACCTGCCATTTTAGTTTGGCAGTTCTGTAATTCCCAAGGGATGCATTTAGCGTCAGGTTTCTGCTTTACGGAGTGACGCTCCAAAGCCTGGCAACCTACGACTGTCGGTTGCGTTCAGGGAATTTCCCCCACACTTCAATGGCTGTGGCAACAGAACCAAAAGAGAGAAGGCAGAGCATGGTTGGGCCCCTTCCTCTCTTCGTCACGCACCAGCAGGACGTGGCAGCCGAGGACGTGGTCTCTGGCCACAGACAGTCATGGGTCCACGCTACACACGTGTGGAACTATGGGACAGCACGCGTGAGCACGGCACGGTGGGTACAGGTCAATACTTTTTCCCGAGCTACCTGGGTTTGACACCCGGTTCAAGTCCTCCTTGGCTATATATGCTATCTCAATTGCCTGACATCCCCACGCCTCAACTTCCGCAGCTGTGCACACTAGGGCCGATAATCATAGTGTCTACCCCACGGATTTGTGGCAAGGATGGACTGAGCGCACGGCGAATACACATTAGCGTCTATTCAGTTCCAATGTCCCACATCAGAGGGCAGAGAGTATTTGGTGACCGCTGAAAACCTAAAAGGCCGCAAAAGTGTGCTGTACAAATATTGAAACAGATCAGAACTCTGCCTGCTCGCGGAGGGGGTTGGATTGCAAACCCTTCACAGTAGTGGCCCCAACAAGGCTGTGAGAGCCAGCTTATGGAGGAGACGCCCGTCACGCCTGTGTCGCAGTGGCTCCTGAGGTGGACAGGCCCCTAGACCTTCCAGGCCAACGTCTGTACTCTTGGAGTTACAGTAGCTCGGTTTCAGAGAAGAGTCCCATAAAATCAGCCCGTCTCTCCAGCCGTGGGAAACTCCCTGGGGCTGGGGGTGGGTATACTGAGGTTAGAGAGAGCGCAGACTGCAGACGTAATGTCAGCAGTCTGGTGAAGGGGCCCCTGAGTGCTACATTGAAAACAGCTACTGCAGTATTTTGAGGCCACCTCCTCATACTCTAGTGGTATTAAGAGCCTCCCAGATACCTTTTAAAACTTGATTTGAAATAAAAAAAGTCTGCTCTGTCTACAGAACAGACGTTGATAGAGCCAAATACCACCTGAACATTAAACAGAGCCCAACGGGAACTTACTTAGTCCTCATTTAGGCTGAAGGGAAAGACAAGAAGACGGATGGGCCAGAAGAAAGAGAAGAAGCAAAATGATGAGAAAGGAAGGAGCAGAGGAGGGGAAGAAATGGAAAGGTATTCGGACGAAAGTGTGGATAAGATCCTGGCCAGAGAAATGGACCCAAGAAGCCACACAGATACCAGCTGCATGGTGTCGGGAAGCATATCAGCTTGAGAGCAAGAAAGGCCCTTAGATTTCATCGAGTCAAACCCAATCATGTTACAGATGGGAACACGGAGGCCTGCCTGCTCATGGCCACACGGGGAGCCGGTGGGAGAGCTGGGGGCAGAAACCCTGGCCATCTGCCTTCCTACCTGCAGCTCTGGAAATTTTTGCCCCTTTCTGGGTGCAGATTTTCTTTGGAAATGAGAATATTTTCCTCTGAGAACATCTACATTGAACTGCAGGTACCTTTGTGCCACTTCCTGCCCCAGGGGTCAAGCCCTCATTGCACGTTGTGCTTTATAAGTGAAATTGAATTCCCTGGTGTGCCTGGGGTTCTTTGGGAGGCCAGGAGGTGGAGAAGGGCTCTACCGAAGCCCTGGAAATAATAGTCAAGGACCCCTACTGACCTCAGAGAATCAAAGAAAGCCCTGGATCTTCTGCGACTTTATCGGAACACATTAAAAATGAAAATTGCGATTTCTTCTGAGAAAATATTGCTGTTTTCTAGTTTTATTAAAGGGCAACTTCCTCTTTCCTGATACGCATGCCGGTGCCGTGGAGTGATGAGTTGTCCCATTAATACTCAGTGACCTGGGAGAAGAAAAAGATAAAGCTCCTTTCAAAGTGGCCCGGATGGATTCCCTTGAGATACAGAATAATTTCACAACGTAGACAAAAGCAAATATACTCTGCTGCTGGCTATAAATAATCAAACCCTCATTGCACCCACAAAGACGTTTCTTTGATGAGCTTACTGACCACCCATCTTGTCTCTGAATTTCCTTCCTTCGCTAATGAGCAACCCACACCCACGCGGGAACACCCCCTACTTGTGGTCCAGGCCTTTGGCTCGGTGGCTTTCGTTCATCCTTATGAATTTCAGTACTATCTTACAGTACAAACAAGATCACTATCAATTTGTTTGATGTCCCCTGCAAGCAGCTATAGGACATTATTAATTCACTCCCAAGACCTTTCCCCTCTCACTCTCAGGGATATAAACAGAGTTATTCTAAACCATTTGCTGTGTTTTGACATTCTTTTCAGAATAATTACCCAAACGCATCCACAAGAGTAAAGGAGGACATAAAAGATAAGACTGCCAGGGTTTAAGTCAAAGATCACTTAAAATATCCAGCACTTGTCAAAAATAATATTTAGAAAAAAGAACTCCCAGAAAATATTTTTGTGCTCATTTCCACTAGACTGTAAAGGTCAATGGGCCAGACCCCACGTTGTGCAGTAGGTTCAGAATAGAGAGCTAGGCATCCAGTTGTATATGAATAAAAGAATGTAACGCATCAAGAAGTATATTTTTCTTTTGATGAAAACATAAAAAAATAAAGTATCCCAAAGATAACAGAGTTGGAGCAGTGAGTTTGACACCACATGACAGAAGTCACTAAACAACTTCACTGTCAGAAACACAATTAAAGGAATCGTGCCAGCCCCCCCCGCCCCAGTTTGCCTGGTAGGTGGTGCCGGGGGGGCAGAGCCGGTTAGCAAGTAGGGGCTGAAATTTACACCTAAACAATCAGACTCTAGGGTCTGTGCTCTTAATCAGGGACACTGTGACAAATGGGAATCAGAGGAAGCTTGGGGATGGAGTGTGTAGCCACTCAGAAGATACTCCCCACCCTGTCCACTAGCCCTAAGAAGTATACTGGCTGGCAGAGATGGTGGGTGGGAAGAGTTAGGAGAGAGTATTCCAGTTCTTGGTTCTGCCCTTTATTACCTTCTCGTTCAAGTATCTGAAGTCAGTCCCGCAGATATGACATCCTCGAAGTGCGTTTGATTGGCATCTCTTTGATAAAGAGAGCTTCAAAAATCCACAGATTTTATAGGATACTGCTGTGGATTGAATGGTGTCTCCCCCAAAGGTAAGTTGAAGTCCCAGCCCCTCATACCTACGAATGTGACCTCATTTGGAAATAGTCTTTGCACACGTAACCAATTTAAGATGGGGTCCTATTGGATTAATGTGGACCCTAATCCGATGACTGCTGTCCTTGTAGGAAGAGGGGACTGTAGGCAAAGAGACACAGGCACACAGAAGGGGAGGCCACCTGATGATGGAGACAGAGATTGGCGTGATGTATCTGCAAGCCAAAGATGCTGGCAACACCAGAAACTAGAAGAGGCGGGCGTTTTTCTTCTCCTGAAACCCTCAGAGGAAGCATGACGCTGCCAACACCTTCATTTCAGACTCCTAGCCTCTAGAATTGCGAGACAACAAATTTCTGTTGGGTAAAGCCACCAAGTTTGTGGCAGTTTGTTACTGACAACCCCGGGAAACTAATACAGACACTATTGCTCTGGCTTGCCTTATGGACCAAAGTTAGTCTCCCACTGAACAAAAATTATTTTGGCTCTTTTGCTGATTTTAAGAATGGAATGCTAATACCAATCCAGTCTGGATGGACACCCGAAATGGGTAACCATGCCATTTTTCAAAAACCCCTAGGGTGAAGCTTTAATTATGTTATATTGTTTACTCAAAATAAACTATAGATATCCACTGTGTAGACTGGACATTCAAGCTCAAGTATCTGTCATTTGTGAAATTAACTCCACAGGCCCCACTTGACTTATCATTTTTATATTGCTCTGCTTCTTTAGATTCTAGTTTCTACCCTTCCCCATTTGCTCACAGATCTTTGGTAATAACAGTCCCAAACACCTATTATTTCCTTTAAAAAGTGTTCTCTTCATTAACACCAAGTAGTTCATATCACTATTCCAATAGATTTGCATTTTCTACTGCTGTTGATAAAAGGACGTGCTTATCTATTTCACACATTACAACCAAAAATTGGAAAGCAACAGTTAGTGTATCACTTTATAGCCAGTAGATCCTAGAATTTTGTGATCGTAATCTGGTTGTTATCTGAAATGTATTTAAACACACACACACACACACACACACACACACACACACACACACACACGTGTGCACGTCCCACCTTATCTTTTATATTGCAGCCAAGAAGCTAGCTTTATTATTCAGTGTAACTTTCTGGGTTAGCAAACCAAAGAACCTGATTGACTGAACCTGATTAAGTGGCTTGATTAGTGGCTTTTCCACAGATGAAAACATTGCCCAAACTCTGCCTATGAAAGGTATGTTCTTATGAAAGTGGATGTGATACCCAAATTCTTAACTGATGACTTTCATCGGGCATCTATAGAATTAGCTCTACAAAAAGCTGCAGTCAAGGCTCCCAAGGTCATATCTGATCCAACATATCTCCACCTGCTTGCTGGGGAGTTTCCCTGACCTAAAACCCCAGCATTTTAATCACTGTGCAAAGTTCAATATCTAACACAAAGGTGTTCATCCAGAAGTCTCCCATTAAGTAAGAACATGTTACCAGAGAGGATAAGGAAGATTCTGAGTCATATGTGCTCTAGCTTTCTCTTATCCACATATTAGGATGAATTGGAAAGGATCCCCAGCGGGTCCTGGATGATGATACTGAGGGTGAAAAGAGAGACACAGTTAGTAATAAACTGACAACGTCTCTTCTGGAATGGCCTATTTCCCCACCAGAACTCCACCTCTCCCCTTGCCACAGACTCACATGATGAACCCTAAACCTGACGTTACGACTCCAGAGCTGTGCTGCATAGACCACTGCACAGTAATGTAAAGATGAAGACCTTAGGCTTTTGCAGTGAGACTGATTCAGACCTGAGTTCTGTCTCTGCTATTTATTGGCTGTGTGACCCAGGGCAAGTTACTTGACCTCTCTGAACATTCAGTTTTTCATTTGTACAATGTGGATGATGAAACTGCCCTAATAAAGTTGTTGTGAGGATTAAATGACCTAATGCTTAACACATTGTCTTGCACATACTAGGCAATCAGTATTAGCTAGTATTAATGAACCCAAACCAAGCAAATTAACATTTGCTTCTGGCGGTCAGTCACTGAATAGTGGACTGGATGGTTGATGAATTGATCCAGTTTAGCCCCTGAGAAGTCTCAGGTAAACTTACCCTCAGTTATTTGTGGGCCAGTGATATCACCTTACTAATCAAGCAGGACATTGAGTTGCCTAATTCACTAGTATGAAATGTAACTGCTAGCAATTAGCCACAGTCTAGGTGGACAGAATGGTTGGCAAGGTTCCAGAAAATTCCAGCAAATACATTTGTCTGATTGTACCTGTGGAGGAGGGTTATACCTGTGTAGGGGAACCCAAAGATTTTACTGTATTTACACTCTTTGATCTCCTGTCCATACTTAAAGAGTATCCTGGCATGCCTGGGTGGCTCAGTTGGTTAAGCATCTGACTCTTGGTTTCGGGTCAGGTCATGAGCTCATGGTTCGTGAGTTTGAGCCCCGTGTCAGGATCTGTGCTGACAACATGGAGTCTGTTAGGGATTCTCTCTCTCTCCCTCTCTCTCTGCCCCTGCCCCTGCTCATGCACACTCTCTCTTCGAAAATAAATAAACTTTTTTAAAAAGTATCCTGCATGACTCTGAGATAGCCTTCCAGATTGTTGGGTGCCTTACTCTTCTAGACCACACAGACCTAGAAACATTGTGGAGATTTTTTTTTTCTTATTAAGGTAAATGATCTGAGACAGAACCCTCAAGAAGCTCCAACTGAGGAAAGGAAAGGTCCAACTAAGGTACCAAAGTGTTTGGTATTCAAAGCCAAGGATGTCAATAGTGAGAAAGAAGCTAACATACACACATTCAGAGAGGAAGGCAACCAGATTGGGGAAAGGTCTAGAGGTCAAGGACGCCTGGCTTCAAGTATTTGAAGGGTTTTTAAGTGGGAGAGGGAGTAGACCAGCTGTGATTTATTCCAGAGGGACCAGAAGGTAGAAGGGCTGGGGAGATAGATTTGATAAGACTAGGTTGTTCGACTATGTGGTGAGCTCCCCATTGATGAAGATGTCCAAGCAGAGGCTTGATGACCAAATCTTAGGGAGTCTGGGGAAAGAATTTTTTCCTTTAGAAGATATGGTTCCAGATAACAGTTAAGCGTCCTACCTCTAAGATGACATTACCCAATGATTCTGGAAAAAACTAGAGAATTCATATTTATTATTTCATTATTTTAGGAGGCCCCCATTAGGTCCTAATTCACCTTATGGATAATTCTATGTAGTCTCCCCCCGCCCCCCTCCCCACCAAAATGATGAACTAATCACAGGAATAAGTTTAACATATTTATATCTATTAAGGCATAGTTATTCATTCCAGTCTAAATTACTTTTTTAAACAAGTAAATAGTCTATAACTAGTACTGGGATTATACAAAGAGTATAAGCTATTTGCAGATATGTGCAATAGGAGGAAGAAAAATATGCCCTAATAAAATTACAGCTCATAAGTTTCAACATTAAAAACCCTGATTTAATTTTATAATCCATCCTTATGAAGTCACTGAAGATTTGTAAGCCTTTGCCTAATGAGGATCTACAGTATAATGGCCATAGCACTCTGAGGATGGAGAGGCAATGTACCTCGAAAAACATTTCAAAATCCATTTAATTATATCAGGCCCAATGACAAGCATTTATGAATGCACACATCAGAAAGCGGAGGTGTGATTTGGGGTCACATATCATCAGTTGAGTAGCAGAAACAAAGCTAAGTAAATTTCTGCTTGGCTTCTCAAATTAGCAGTTTAATTCAAGTTTTGGTTTTCTCAAGGAGTAAACCTATGGTGCAATACTATCTCTGCTAAATTAATTGCCTAATTTCTAATACTGAGTCCTTATAACTTTTTCAAAGGTAGTAGATATGCCATCCATATATCTGTGGAGACCCATGACAGACAATAGAGACTCTGCTGTTCACTCAAGCAAAGAGGATGGGTCCGACAGCATCCCACACTTCCTACACACTGCTGTTTGCACCTTAGGTGTTATAAACTGAATACTAATTAGGTTTTAACACTTGTAATTAGATGGCTATTCATGCTGCTGTAATGTACTTTTCCTTCCCAAATTTGGTTTCATAGTTGTCACTTTCCAGATCATTACCTGAGTTTTGGCGGCATCATCGATGACTTCCTACAGCCTCCACTGTTGGCCAATGCTTATGAGTTGAATGAACCAACTCTTCAGAATCCAACCACTTCTGGTTTATTGCACGAGCCTCCTAAACTGGTCTCGCTTCTTCTATCCTTGATCACTTACAGTCTTTTCTCAACACAGCTGCACGGGCATTCTCCTAAAATCAAAGTCAGATCAAGGCCTTCCTCTGCACAGATCCCTCCAGGGGCTCAGCAGTTCACTCAGGGTAAAAACCACAGTCTTGTGTAAGGCCTGAACTAGTAGGTCCTATACAGCCTTGTCCCTCCATTCTTTCTCTGGCTGCCTCTCTCCCTACTCTCCCCTTCGTTTGCCCTGCCTGTCAACTAACCTCCTTACTATTCCCATGCCTGAATGCTCCTGCCTTAGAGCTTTTGTACTGGTAAAGCTTTTGCAGCACCAGGAATGATCTTCTCCCAAATATTGGCATGACCAGCTCCCTCGTGTCTTTTCTCAAATATTACCTTGATTAACCTACTTGAAATTTCAGCCGCACCTTCATTATCCTGCTCTTTTTTATACTTACACATAATTCCAAATGCAAAACAGATTTTTAAAACTACAAAATTCTGATACAAGAAATTTTAAAACCTAAATAAATGGAGAGACACACTATGTTCATGGAGTGGAAGACTCTACATGGTAAAGATGTCAACGCTCCCCAAACTGATATACAAATTTAACACAATTCCTATCAAAATCCCAGCAGGATCATTCTGTAGATTACAGACAAAAGGATTTTAAAATATATATGGAAAGGTAAAGGAACTAGAACATCCAAAACAATTTTGATAAAGAAGAACAAAGTGGAAGAATCATTCTACTTGATTTTAAGACCTATAACGCTACAATACTCAAGACAGCATCGTACTGGCAGAAGAATAAACACACGGATGAATGGAACAGACTAGAGAATCCAGAAAGAGACATACAGAGGTATGACTCACTGACTTTTAACAAAGCAACACAAGCATTCAATGGAAGAAGGACAGTCTTTTGATCAAATGGTGCTGATGCAATTGGACATCCGCAGGCAAAGAAACAAAACCTCAGTCTAAACCTCATATCTAATTATCCTCAAAATGGATAACAGATTTAAACATACAATGTTAAGACCATACAACGTTTAGCTGATAACATAGGAGAAAACCTTCACGACATGGGGTTAGGAGAGAAGTTCTCAGACGTGGCAAAAGTCGGTAGAGCGTGTGACTCTGGATCTCAGGGTCATGAGTTCAAGCCCCACATTGGGCGTGGAGCTTACTTATAAATACATACAGGCATACATATGTACATACATAAATACATCAATGAATGAATAGATACACAAATGTCTGTTAAAAAAATAAAATTATTTCAAACCACAAGTTTTTTAAAACATATTGAAAGTACCAAGTGCTGACAAGGATGCAGAACAATCACTCATACATTGCTGGTGAGAATTTAAAATGTTACAGACATTCTAGAAATTAGTTTGACAGTTTCTCATGAAATTAAACATACATTAAACATACAGCCCAATAATTGCATTCATGGGCATTTACCCCAGAAAAATGAAAATGAATATCCACACGAAAGCCTGTGTATGGATGTTTATAGAAACTCTATTAATAACAGCCCAAACTGAAAGCAAAACCCCCATGTCTTTGAACATGTAAACGATTAAAGAAACGGTGGTCCATTCATACCATGGAATACTATTCAGCAATAAAAAGGAATGGTCGATTGGTACACACAACAATTTAGATGGATCTGGAGGAATTTATGCTGAATGAAGAAAGCCAGTCTCTAAAGGTTACAGGCTGCATGTATGTATTTTTATATTTTAATGATATTCTTGAGAAGAGAAAACTAAAACCATAATAATGGAGAACAGATTGGGAGTTGCCAGGCGTTAAAGGTGAGGTGATGGAACAATTCTGTATTTTGATTGTGGTGATGGTTATATGAACTTATAAATGGTATAAAATTCATAGACCTATCTACCAGTCAATTCTACTGGATGATAATTCTAAAATAAATAAATACATACATACATACATACATACATACATAAAGCCAGATACCAAAGATTAGTGCACTTTATATATTACTGTATCCATGTCATAATGCAAAAATGAAGAAATTGCAGAAGAATTTAAGTTAAGTCATGAGGGGCATCTGGCCAGCTTAGTCGGTAGAGTGTGCAATTCTTGATCTTGAGGTCATGAGTTCGAGCCCCATGATGGGTATAGAGCATACTTTAAAAATAATAAAGTTAAGTGATGAATAAATATAAAAGCCAAATACATAAGACTGTGTCAGATGTATTTTTCCTGTTGATTTCTATTTATTGCAGTGAGCTGATTGCGATACTTTGAAATAAGTTTAGACTTTTGGCCCAAGGTGTTGTCAAAGTTTTAAAATGTTCCATATGTGCCCCAAAAGAATGTGAATAATATAGTTGTGGATTCTAATATTTTCCATGTAGTCCATTAGGTCAAGTTTGTTTAAAGTGCTGTTCAAATATTTCACTATTTTTCTTTAAACTGAGGTGGAGCGTATGTCTCATTGTAGAATTATTTGTAGGCAATTTTCAGGATGAACATGAAGGTCATTTCTTCCAGAAGGATCTGTGTTTGCTTCTGCCAGGTGCTTGGGGGCATTACCGGTCCAAGACCACCGTCAGTATAGTGCACAGCTTGATGTTTCTTTGACAACCCATTAATGCCAACATAGGCAATGCCAACTGCCTATGTACAATTTCACATGAGGACAGACTCATGGCTACAATTCTCAGTGACAAGTTTTTCTTCTTTTATTTCTTTTATTTCCAGTGCTCTTGTTAACTCTGAAGGAGAATACCTTTGGTTCCTACTGTCTACCAGAGTATAATTCTTTGGGGTCCAAGTTTAATATGGGAGACAGTCTTCTATTAGTTTCTTTCTCTAGGGCATGCCTTGGGTTTTCTTTTCCACCCCCTTACCCTGGGAGGCCACCACAGCTGAAAAGCCAAGTTCGCCTGGATTGGCAGAACACTTCAGTTCCCGTTTCCCTTGAATTTTGACCTGCTGGTACTTTAATAGCCTGCTATTTCTTTCTTGCTTTTGGGCAGTTTGAGCACATTTGGCCTACCCAGTGTTTTAAATTTTCATGGGGGTGTGTGTGGGAGAGGTTCTGACTAAGCTTAAATGGAAGTTCCCACCTCTGCTGCAATTTCCTTCTTTATCTCCCCCTCTCTCCCTCCAGACCACAAGTTACTTTGTGTCCCTAGTGCTTGTTCAGAACCCGATCACTAAAAATAAATACCCAGTACAGGGGTGGCCGGGTGGCTCAGTTGGTTATGTGTCTGACTCTTGGTTTTGGCTCTGGTCTTGATCTCGTGGTTCATGGGATTGAGCCCCACATTGGGCTCTGCGCAGACACCTGGGAGCCTGCTTCAGATTCTCTGTCCCTCCCCCCCTCAAAAATAAACATTAACTAAATAGATCGATAGATCGATAGATCGATAGATAATACCCAATACATTCTAGGACAACGAATTGCCAAACTAATTTCAATCCCAAACTGTGAGAGCAGGCCTCCTGACTGGAGGCCAAATATTCTTTCCACTGCACCATGCCGTGTCTTCCAGCTCAACACTGCCCATCCCAGGACTAGTCCCTGCACCTGCAAGAAGAACGTGAGAGACCTCCGGCTAAAGCAGACCTCAACGTCTGAATCAAGTTCACGTCTTGGCATGTCGATCACTGGCACTTTCTGCTTAGCCCAGCTCACTTCTATGCCTGTCCTGAGTTCTGACACCTTCCCGTCCACTTAGCCTATGCCTTGTCCACCTGGATTTCCCACCTCCTGACCAATCTCTGGTGCCCAATGCCTGACCTCTGTTTGAAACACCCAGCTCTTCTGTTACCTCAGGGGCAGCCATTTGGCCGGGGCTGGATGGGTATTGTGACGGCTTTGCTCCTCACACGTTGGGTCACTGAAGTAGAAGGAGGTACAAATATGAACCAACTACGATTCTCTGCCTCAGCTGGCAGGGTCAAGCGCATCAATGACTGAGCTTTTGTATTCGTTTTTGGGGGGGCTGCCATAACAACGTACCGTAAACTGGAGGGCTTAACGAACAGAAATTATTTCCTCAGTTCTGGAGGCTGGAAGGCTGAGATCAGTGCCAGGTAAGTTGATTTCTTTGAGGCCTGTCTCCTTGGCTTGTAAATGGCTGCCTTCTCCCCGTGTCATCCTATGGTCTTTCCTGTGTGTGTGTGTGTGTGTCGGGGTCCTAATCTCTTTTTATAAAGACACCAGTCATATTGCATTAGGGCCTACCTTCATGACCTCATTTTAACTCAGTCACCTCTTAAAAACCCTGTCTCCAAATATAGTCACATTCTGAGGTACTGGGGCTGAGGATTTCAAAATGGGAATTTAAGGGGAACAGAATCCAGACCTAACAGCGTATACTGAAACCAAAGATTTCGGTGACTGCCCATGTTAGCATACCAGCGTCACCAACACAAATGAGTTTGACTGTGCACTACCTAGGTTTTGGCAATAAGCAACCTTACCTTGCACAAGCGTGCTGTACAATGTGCTTCCGAAGGCAAATCTTGTCTGTTAGGGGACAATTGGCAAGCATCGGTGCAAAAGTTTGAGTTCCAAATATTAAATATTTGTTCTTCGAAATGCTTACCAAAGTTATCAGTATGCTCATTACAAACCTCGTAATTATATTTAATATTCACTAATGAAGTCAACAGGGTAGGTTTCTACCCTCAGCTCTTCAGCGCCGAAAAGTACGATCTCTGATTTTGTTCCCCCATGTCATTATTTCCCTTATCCCTGCAAGTAGTTCAGTAAACCATACAAGAGTGTAAACATTCAATTCGGGGACACACTTAATTGACAAAATATGGAAAAAATGTTTGTGCCAGTAGCTGTAAATGACATCACATGCTCTGGAGGAAAGATGTTTCAGTGGGAAATGATGTAGCAATAATAAGACACACCCGTTACATTGAAAACGGAAGGCATTTGGCTGAGAGAAAAAAGTCTCTCTCAGTACAGAATTTTTGATGGAGAAACTGACTTTAAGTAGGCTTCACGGAGAGGGGGTGTGTGTCAGCACTAACGATCGGCATTTCTGTATTTTTATCTCACATTATTCACGGCTCCAAAATAAATATTTTCTGTGTCTTCCTGTATCATAGAAAATAAGTAGTATAAACTTCTCAGGCTCCCCAAGGAAATAATGGCTAACACTTCATGAGCGCGCGTCTGCCAAGTACTGCCTGCATCAGCGCATTTCACCTGCAGCTCTGTCCTAGGAGGCAGGGACCGTTATTTTCCGCGCCTTATCGATGAAAGAGCAGAGGACATTGGCTAATTTTCCCACGGTCACTCCACGCTGACTCCAAATCCCACGTTGTTGTGTTTTTTTTATGTTTCATTTTTATTTTCGGGGGGAAGGGGGAAGAGAGGGAGGGAGACAGAGGAGCCAAAGCAGGCTCTGTGTTGACAGCCGCCAACTCCACGCGGGGCTCGAACTCACGACCCGTGAGATCATGACCTGAGCCGGAGTCAGACGCTCGACCGACTGAGCCACCCAGGCGCCCCTCCAAATCCCAAGTTCTTAACCTCTGTATTTAACCTCTTCTCACCCCCATATTTCCTCAAGTGTACAACGCAGAGTGTGTAAACAAATACGTTGGCAACGTTGAGGAAACACTACAGCCGGAAATATTAGAAAGCTACTACAGCTGTGTGCAAATAGGTCGAGAGGCTAATTAGAGGCGCAGCTAACTATCACCTCCAGGCAGGAAGACGTTTTTGTTGTCTGAGTCCTTCCTAGACCGGCAAAGCTGCAAGAAAACACTTCATTGTTTGGAAACTTCAGTGGCCTAATTTGCTGAGTATTAGTTAAAAGGGACTACACAGTGGTTAGGTCTCACAGTTGTTAGTAAAGGAAAGCTTTGAAGCAGGTATCTTACTCTAGTCAATACCTGTTCAGCTATTTTCAATGTGACCATAAGTCACAACCACTGGGACAAAGGGAAAAGAACAAGGGACTATTTGTAGCCTAATTGTTTAAACGACTCCATGGGAACACACGGGTACAGGACCTTTTTCTCTTTATTTCTCTTTGGAAGGAAAGAGGCCCGATAGTTGGCTGTGAACCCAAGATGTGCCCAAATGTAAGGAGATTCTTGACGTGGGTTCACTTGCCAAAATCGGGGTGTTTCCACAAAAAGAGCTGTATGGCAATAAACATTTCAGATTCCAAATACGGAGCAACTCATGGGGCAAGAGAGTCAGCAGACCTGCTGTGTAGTGTGGGTCTTGCTATACATCAGAGGGCCTCCTCCTGGCCACCTTTCAGGTGTCACTTGCCCTTGTGGAAACACAAATAGTTAGATAAAATGATCTCCCCGAGTGTGCCGCTGCTCCTGGCCCCTTGGTGCAGATTCTTTCCAGGACCGAGGCTTCCGGGACTAGGGAGCCTTCCGGGACTAAGGAAGGCCTTCCCGTGGGTGCCCAGATGGGACGAGAAGGCAAAAGGAAGCGCCTTCTCTTGGCAACTGGCAGGAGAGGCTCCTTGTCAGGAAGGAGTATATTATTTGACTGTTTAATGGTGTCACGCACACAGGCTTCAACAAAGCCGGAGCTTTCTCTCACCCGATGAAAACAATCCCTTATTGCTGAGAGAGACGCATTATCAACATCAGCAGTTTATTTCGGTATCAGCATTGGCCACTCAAGCTGAGCTTCACGGACTCTTCCTCGCCATCCCCTATCTTGTCTGATTTTCACTTTCTGGTTTACTGTCTTCCCATTGTTCTTTCGCACAGCCAGGGAGCTGCTTCTGATTCTGTTTGTTGCCATAGGAATCGACTTTCATATGGATGTGCAAGTGCCGGGGACTCACCTGCTGCTCTGTCCGAACACACTAGGGGCCAGGCCTCTCTTGTAATCTCTGGGGAAATCAGGGCTCAGGGGCTCCAGACAGCCACTCCCTGGTGTAAGCGAAAGCAAGCATTTAAGATCTGCATGGTAATTTCATTTTTCAACATGCGGGCCATGTATCTTTTCCACATCATCCTGGTAACATATATTCCAGAGACGTAGACAGAACAGTGATTCTCCTTTTTCTCACTAAATAGGGAAACTAAAGCACAAAGGCACTACAGAACGCCCCCAGATTCCCACGGAAACGTAGTTCCACGATTGGGGCTCAAGCCCCAAGTCCTTAGTTCTTTTTCCTTCCCATAGATCAGGCTCTAAATCCAGGGCATGTGATTGTAAGCCCAGACCAACGTGCGGCTGCAGACAGGGAAGTGTTATAGCCTGGTTCAGATGTCAGCAAACTCCAGCCAAACCCGGCACACTGCCTGTGTTTTAAATAAACTTCTATTGGAACCCAGCCATACCCATTTATTTGCATACTCTCTATCAGGGCAGAGTTCAGTCCTCGCAGCAGAGAGCGTGTGGTCTGAGTCTGAAAATATTTACTTTCTGGCCCTTTACAGAAAAGTTTGCTATCTGGGGCGTCTGGGTGGCTCAGTTGGTCAAGCCTCTGACTTTCGGTTTTGGTTCAGGTCATGATCCCAGGGTCGTGGGATCAAGCCCCGAGTCGGGCTCCATACTGAGTGTGGAGTCTGCCTAAGATTCTCTCTCTTTCTGTCCCCTCCCCTGCTCGCGCTCTCTAAAATAAAAATACACACAAAAATTTTCGTTAAAGTTTGCAATCCCCTGGCCTAGGGGGTAAAGACCTGGACTCGGAATTCACACGTACCAGAAATCCTGTTACTTTGAAGTTGTATCACCTCAGAAGTTACTTAACCTTCATGAGCCTCTGTTTCCCCACACGGAAAACGGGGCATCACAATCATGCCTGCCACATAGGGTTGCCGTTGGTCACTCAATAAAATGAAATGAGATAATGTCTGCTTAGAGTAGTCTCTGGCGTATGGTAAGCTATCATTCGATGGCAATTATTGTCATTTCTGAGAAAGATCAAGCCTCTTTGGCCAGCATTTTTCTCCTCACTGGCCGAGAGGCACTCAGCTGCACTGCCCAGAAGCACGAGATTTCCACGGGTCTGGGGCAAAAAAACTAAAAGCCAGGGGCTGCCTGCCACCACCACCACCACCACCCGCGCACTTGCCAACCCCCCGCTATGCCAGCTACGACTGAACCCACTTCCGATCTGGCTCCTGAGCTCCATTATGGTTACCCAGGCCTTTCCTCTGCTGGTTAAGGACATCTGACTGCTGCTTCTGCTTGGACACTGTTGCTATGCTTGGGATTTCTACCCCCAGTGGATCTGAGCATTCGAGCAAAGTGTAGCCTGTGACAGTAAGTAGACTAGGAGGTGAGAGTGGTACATTTAGCATAGGAATGGGGCCCAAGCTACGGGTTTATCGTCTATGTGTGTAGCTTTTGTGCACGTTTCTGGATTTGTGAGTTATCTCAGCGGTACAGGATGACTGATTTCTTGTGTTCTGTGCTTTTCTATAAGAAGTGGGTCATTCCGGTGACTCAGCCAGCTCTGAGACTGCTGTCCTTGAGGTGGCCCCAAAGGTTAGGGTTTGCTCTCAACTTCTCGGACTTCTCCAATAGCCCAGTACGAGGCCCTCGCTCACGACGTGACCTAAGCCAACAGACGGCCCCATGGTACTCATCGCTTTTTCTTTAGGTTTTCTCCACTGGGAGCTACACATTTTGAAATATTTTGCCATATCAAACTGCATTTATTTACTGGAACAACCTTCTTTAAGCAACTTCACTTGGGAAGTCATAATTAAGCTTCCTGCCCCCCCCCCTTTTTTTCAAAACCTGAATTAAAAGGATTAGATAATTCCAGTTTCTTGTCACAGTGCTCTGGCTTCAAGTTCCTCACCAGTAACACAGAGGTGACACTAGCCACCGCCTCAGGACCATGGTGAAGACCGAATGAGACAGAAGAGTGGTTGGCTAAGTTACCAGTCCAAAGCCAGAACTGATGGTCTCCACTCTCTGCTGTCAGCACGGAGCCCACTTCGGATCCTCTGCCCCCCTCTCTGCACCTTCCCCGCTCGCGCCCTCTCTCCCTCAAAAATAAAAATAAATATTAAAAAAAAAAACCAAGTAGTATTTTTGTTCCCCCAACACGAACATGACTGCCTCCTCCCAGTTTCAGGATGCGTTCAAGGAATGCAGGGAAGGAAGTTGTTCTTTCGTTTTAGCATCCTGAGACTTAATGAGTAAGTCCAGAATCATCTATTTATATCCTTTCAGCGGGGACGTGGCATGTGGGGTAATCAGGGGCATAAGCTTTGAGTTATGCAGACCTGGCTTCTCTCCCTGGCCCTGCCACTCACTGGCTCTGCGACTTTAGGTAAGTCCCTTTCACTCTCTGAGCCTCTCTTGCCTCCCCCACCTGGCTCATTTGCTGGATGCGAGAAGGGAATGAGACAGGGCACGTCCATCAGCTAGAATAGCCCTGGCGCAAAGGACATCTATAAGAGGGAGGGAGAGAGGTGTCAGGAGCCTCCCCTGTTTCCTTCCCCCTCTCGTTCTTTTGTCTTCCTAGGCTAAGTCCGGGCCTCCGTGGAGGCCGAGGGCAGGCACCCCAAGATGGGTCACTTTGGCCTGAATGTTATTTTGAGTTCAAAGCAATCAAGATCCACCTCATTCAGGAAAAGCTCTTTACCTCCCAGTCAACTGCCTGCCAATATCAGGAAGAGAGCTATTAACAGAGATTCCTCTTTACCTAAGACACTTATCTGCATAATAGGGCACCTTTGTTTTCCAAACATCTCCTCCTACCTTCCAGCTAAAGGTCTTTCTCCCCCTTTGTGTCCTCAGACCCCCACCCCTCTCCTTAGCTCCTGTAAGTGTTAAGGTGCCTCACCGTCTTTGGAATTTCCATGTCTGTGTAGATTCCCCGTGTGTACATACACTATTACATTTGATTTTCTCCTGTTAGTCGGTTTCATGTCAATTTGATTCTTAATCCAGATAGAAGGACCTTAAATAGCAGGGGCAATTCTTCCTCCCGGACACCTCTCAATCTGCCTAGTCAAGAGACAAACGCTGCGATGGCTTTGTGGTTAACCTGAGTTTCACTTCACCTGGGAAAAAGCAGCTATGCTGGGAACAGATGGAAACAAGCTAACAGCAAGTGAATGTTGTCCTCGTGTACGATCAGATTCACACAGCTCCTGGGGTATCTGTTGAAGATGATGCTGTTCTGTGGTCCTGTACCCCTCTTTAGGGGTACTAGTGGGTAACAGCCATCAGCAATATCATTAGAAATCCACACACAAAGCCTCTGGGTGTCTTCGCAAACTGGTTTCATGTAAACTCTGGTCCAGCTTCATACTGGATATACGTGATGTTCGAATCCCTCTGGAGAGGCTAGAGCCAGGGGTAAAAACCTCACAGGCATAGCCTCACAGAGTGTCACGCTTTCTACCTTTGTCCTTGAAGCTTACTCCAAGAAGCAGATGAGTTCAACCCCAGGGCCAAGCCATCCCCAGAGGGCCTATTCTCTCCCAGGCCCACATGGCTCCTTTCCTGTTGGAGCCCCTGTATCACATCAACATTCTGCTTGTGCATTAGTTTGCTAGGGCTTTGTAACCAAGTACCACAGACCCAAAGGCTTACACAACAGAAATGTACCGTCTCACAGCTCTGGAGGTGGGAAGTCCGACATCAAGATGTTGGCGGAGTTCACTCCTTCTGACACCTCTCTGCTTGGCCTTGTCTTCTACCTGTGTGTTCACATGCTTTTCTCCCCTGTCTTTGTGTCCTAACCTCCTCTTGGAAGAATACCAGTCATATGGGATGAGGGCCCACCCGACTGACCTTATTTTAACTTAATTACCTCTTTAAAGACCCTGTCTCCCAATGTAGTCACATTCTGCAGTACTGGGGGTTAGAAATTGAACATACACATTTCAGGGAACACAAACCAGCCCGTAACAGCTTGCAGGCTGACACACTGTGAGCGGGGGGCCTGGGGCTCCAGCCCTCAGTCCAAGCTGGGGTACTGCCTGCCCTTGGAAATACTAGTCTCTTTTTGTTTCCTCTCCCCCTCTGTCTTCCTGCCAAATGGAGACCATGTTCTCTAGTGCCTAAAGCTCCCATCATAAGTCTCCCTCACTCTTCCCAGATGCCAAAGATATACAACCAAGTGGTTCTTAGGTGACCCAGTCGTGACCTCCATCTAAACTTTTCCCTCTGAAGACCACCATGCTTTAGGGTCTTACAGACTCCGTCCCGGCTTAGAGCTTTTCCAAGGCAGCCCAGGTTTTTAAAAATCCAATCTCCTTGTCAGACCACGTTTCTGATTATGCTTCTCAGTTTGGGATTTGGGAAATGTGGTCACTGTAGGTAGGAGCCATATCTCTTTACAGGCATATGCATAATTATGTATAATAATGTACCTCCCAAAGATGCATAATGAATGATAATTAAGATATTTACATTATGCACATGTGCTTTCAGCCCCAGGACTCCAATTCAAAATGCCAATTGTCCCTTTACATAAAATGAGATTCATGACAAACCATAGAACTTGATCACAAATGTTTTCCTTCAGCCTTTGGGAGTACAAAGACAGACACCGGAACCAGAGTGTGGGATGTCTTACATATCCTGAATTTTCCAGGCAGTCCCAGTTTCACCGTATGTGTCCCAGTTTGGGGGTTGGAAAATACAATCCTCATAGTTGCAACAGTCACTCAATGAGATTTGGTTAGTTCACTTTTTAAATAGTTGATCCACACTTTTAAAGAACCTATTGAGCACATCACGTAATGAAAACCACTGCCTTTTTTATTTAACTGTCAACTGTTTGCCCCTTCCCGTCTCCCTCACACCCATCTCCAAAAAGGAAAAGCTCAGGTCCCCCTGGCTGCGTGGGTGTTAGTAATATGTGTGTGTGAGGTCTGTCATTGTCATCTTTCCTACATACTGAATGATTCAGTGTGTTTCAGAACCTATTACCATAGGTGGCTCTAATAATCTTATTGTCACCCCTTTGCGCGATGGGAGAGAAGTGCCTAATATTCACTTTAGAAGAGCAAAGGATATTCCAGAATATCTAACTTACAAGGGAATGAAATAGATCTGGTAGTGTAAAAGAAGTCAAGAGCGTTTCTTATTTTTCCTATTCCAACATTTTATTAGAAAAATTTCAAGCCTATAGCAAATTTGGAAGAACGTTATGGTTAACAGCATTCGAGTGTTTTTGAACTATAAAAACATCCATCTCATTTCATTTTCCCTGGTATGCTCTGACCAGGTCACCTTGGGCAGCAGCATTTTGCCCTCTGTCCTCTGAACAGTGTGTGCCTAAATGGGACATTCCTTTGCAATCTAAACAAATTGTGTCTATTTTCTCAGTAAATGAATGTAAATATACTATGCTTCCCAAAAGTCCCAAAGGTCTTTGCTGCTTAAAGACCGCTTCTTTGCCACGCCCCATGACCACACCCACTGTCTGCCCCCATCCAAGCCCACCCACTCACTTGGGAATGTGAAAACCTAGACCACAGGGAGCATTCAGTTGCCACCTACCAAAGACAGTTTAATGAAGCTGGAAGAATGTTTTGCAAGCAAATGTCACAGAGAACATCAAGCAATCTGAGGTAACCTTGTTAGACAGAGAAATATCTGTCCTCCCTTTTATTTGGCTCCTGATTTCCGTCAAGCTTGAATAAATCATAACACAAGGTTATTTCAGTTCTTCCTGCCACGAATGCAAGACAGATTACTCAAATTACAAAGCACAGGTGATAAAATGTACTTGGGTGAGACGAGAGTCCACCGATTGGTATCGATTGGTGCCCACCCAGATGAGTCAGAACTCTAGAGGATGTAAAAGCTACTCCCCCAAATATTCATTTTAAAGGGTTTATTCATTTTGAACAAGTCCAAGCTATGCATCTGAACTGGAAAATGTGTGTATTAATTATAACATTTATAATACAGAAGGTAATCATACCTTGCAAATTCTAGACTCTTTAATTCAAAGACTGCGAGGAACTTACAAGCATCAATTAGTTCTTTCAACTCCCCTGTGAAGCAGATACGACCAGAATATTCATTTATATTTATTAACTTCTACTCTACAAATTCTTTTTATTTTGGTTTTAAAATTCATCTTAGGGGTGCCCGGGTCGCTCAGTTGGGGATTCTCTCCCTCCCTCTCTCTGCTCCACCCCTGCTCACTCATGTGTGTGCTTGTGCGCACACATGCTCTCTCGTTCCAAATAAATAAATGAACATTCAAAAAACTAAAGTTTATCTTCACTAGAAAGCATCTGGCACGTATATGACAATACTTTGCATATATATAACACCCTTCTTCTAAGAGCTCAGCATACTTAAAAGTTATCTCCACAAAAGCTGTTGAGGTAGATAGGCGGAGGCACTATTGCTCTGGACTACTAAATGGGAACACAGAAAAGCAGAACTCGAGTTACAGGGGCACACAGCAGCTTAGTAAGAGGCCAAGATCCACTTTCTCATTCCAGAGAGCAGATTGGGCAAAAACCAAACTCCTGCCAGGAACTCAGTTTAAGAATCGCGTTCTCTGTAAGCAAAACTAGGAACCTAAGGATCAGTTAGGACTTCCTAATTGTGAGCCAGACCTTAGCTGGGAAAAATCAAACTTTCTCATTCGACAAAACACAGCGTTTAAAAAGAAACACATTCTGATTCAACTACTGTAGGAAACATCAAGAGCTGTACGTGGTCCCAGCTCTTTCTTTTTTATTTGTATGTTTATTTATTTATTTATTTATTTTGAGACAGAGAGAGGGAGGAAGCAGGGGAGGGACAGAGAGAGCAGGAGAGAGAGAGTCCCAAGCAGGCTCCGTGCTGTCAACGCAGAGCCTGACGTGGGGCTCGATCCCAGGGACCAGAGATATGACCTGAGCTGATATCGAGTCTGACGCCTAACCGAATGAACCACCCAGGTGCCCTGTGGTCCCAGCTCTTAAGGAGCCTCTCAAATATCCTCTGAAAGAAGAACACCTTGTTCACAGGATACACTTCGTGTCATTATGTGACTGTGAGGGTGATGCGGCACGGGCGCCCCACGGGCTTTCTCCAGAGCCCTTTCCCGTCAAGTAACGAAGATCAGGCAAACGGGACTCTTCTTCAGGTCCTAGCTTTAATGAACAGGACTACACGATTTCCTTCCAAGCCCTAGACAAGTCACAATCTCCTTGCCTCGGTTTCGACACCATCTTAAGAGGAAGTAAAAATCTCCCAGGCGTTTTGTGCAGATGGACTCAGGATTACCAAACCCTTGGAAGATTATAACTGCTATATGGTGTCGTGTACCTTCAGTCAGAAATTCTGCAAGACGTACATCCCTACGTGACCCTTATTCTTTATAATGCATTGAATACCTTTAGGATGATTTGAAATGAAATGTTTACTTGACTCATCCAATTCTAGGCAGAGTAGGTACTCCTTATTAAGATCCAAGATAAAATATAAACATTTCTATTAAATATTTCTTTATCTGTATGCTAAATTTAAAACTCTTTTCTTGTACTGAATCAGAACCATAAAACTAGATGACACTTTAGGGATCAATTCCAACCCCTCTCATTTTATAAGTTAGAAAATTGAGGCGCACACAAAGGAAAGGATTTGTCAAGGGTCAAGTAGAAAGTCAATAGCAGTTTTCTCGATTCTTCCCAAGTTCTACGCTTTTTCCAAAACACCACTTAACCATGATGCTTAAAGGAAAAAAAAAATTATGAAAAGACACAAATTTTTAGTGCTTGCTTTGGCAGCACGTATACAAAAGACACAATTTTTTAATGTTTAGTTATTTATTTTGAGAGAAGGAGAGTATGCACAAGCAGGGGAGGGGCAGAGAGAGAGGGCGAGAGGATTGCAAGCAGGCTCTGCCCCATCAGCATAGAGCCAGACACGGGGCTCGATCTCACGAACTATGAGATCATGACCTGAGCTGAAATCAAGAGTCAGAGGCTTAACTGACTGAGCCACCCAGGTGTCCCAAAAAGACCCAAATTTTTGATATTTTGCACATACACTCACACATATACAGAAAATTCCTCCCTCCTCTCCTCCCTTTCTCAATGCTATCACTGCAGTTTCACTGAATGGCCTTGCTTCATTTTTCCCAAAGAAAATAGAGGCCAGCAGCCAGTGTCCTCAAGCACTACCCAACGTCCCTGCATAAATACCTATTCTTACCTGTCACGCCCCAACCTCTTCCTGTCCATGGGTAGTAATTCCTCTGGATTCAGCTCCATAAGCTTTGCCCCATCACCTATACCTTCCCCTAAGCCTATGAAAATACTCAAGCCTCATTCACCTAATTTTGAGAAATGTTTCCTAAATCCTAATTCCCCTCTTTGGCCTCGACCTTGAGCATTCAGCTACCTGCTGGTCTACATGTAAATGTCCCAAGGACATCACAAATGCAACTCATCCAAGATGTGACTCATCACTTCCGTACTCTAACTTGCTTGCTCCCCGGTCTTCCCTTACCAGGAAGGGGTACCGCTGAGCAGCTCAAGTTAGAAACCGGGCATCATCCTTGATTCCTTCCTTTCCTTCAGGCCCCTCATCCAACCCCTCAGCTTTAATGAGATCATGCCTTTCTACTTTCTAGGTGGCATATGGCCCTGGCCTTTAGGCATCACCTAGCAACTTATTCGAAAAGCGGAATAACAGGCCCCATCCCAGACCTGTTGAATCAGAATCTGCATTCTCCCACTGCACTAGCTTTCCATCGGGTCCCCTGATTCCCCAAGCTCCCTTCCCTCACAAGACCCACACAAGTGCTCTTCTGGGGGCTTTGGGACACCGTCCCCACTTTGTTGCCTGGATAACTCACACTCACCCTCCTGACCTCAACTCCTATATCATTCGCTCTTTGATCTCGTAGCCCAGGAGTTAACAGATTTTCTTACAGACGGCCAGATAGTAAATACTGCCAGGTTTGCAGGCGGTGTAGTCTCCGCCATTCTAGTGCAAGAGCAGCCTTAGATGATACAAGCAGATGGGGGTGGCTAACTTCTAATAGAACTTTATTGGCAAAGGCAGGTCCAATACCGGCCCACAGGTTAAAGTCTGCGGGCCCCTGTTCTAGAGCGAGGCAAGCATCTCTGGTATGTGATCTCACAATACTGTGTATCTTTTCTTCCGAGCACCGGTTACAGTTTGCCACCGGTTACAGTTTGCCGATACCCCTCCAGTAGAGTAATTTTGGGGTCATCAGTGTATTCAAAACACTTAAAGCCTTCAGGCCAGATGAGCTCACCTAGGAGGTGGACATAGTAGAAAAGAGGAGAGGGCCCAGGACTAAGCCAAGGGGTACTGCGATGTTTAGAAGTCAGGGAGAGGAGGAGGAGCCATCAACGAAGACTGAGAAGTTGCCAGCTGCTAAGTTAAGAGTAAAACCCAAAGGATGCGGTATCTTGAAAACCAAGCGAAGGACATATTTGAAGAAAGAGGAGTTGTGAGGGATGGAAACTGGACTGTAGTGGGTTCAGTAGAGAATGAGGAGGAGTGCAAGTAGAAAGGACAAGTCTAAACAGCTCTCTGGGTGAGTTTTGCTGGCAGGAGGAGCAGAGCCACAGGGCAGTGGTTGGAGGAGGATGTAGAATCAGGGCTTTGCAATGATGAGAGATATTTAGCATGTTTCCATGCTATGGGAAAGACCCGGGAGTGTGAGAAAAATTGATGAGGGAGGAGAACGAGGAAACAATGGTAGGAGAAAAGCCCCTAAACAGGTGAGCGATGTGGGATCTAGGGCATCACTGGAAGGGCTGGGCTGGACAAAAGCATAACCACTTAACCCAGTGTGATGGTTAATTTCATGTGTCAGTTTAGCTGGCCCACAGCACCCAAGTATTTGGTCAAACATTATTCTGGATGTTTCTGCGAGGGTGCTTTCTGGATGAGATTAACATTTAACTCAGTAGACTTTTTGAGTAAAGCAGTTAACCCTCCATAAGGTGGCAGGCCACATCCAATCAATGGAAGGCCTTAAGAAAAAGACTGACATCTCCCGAGGAAGAGGGAATTATGCTTCCAAACTATCTCAGACTCCAGCTGCAACATCAACTCTTCCCTGGGTTGCCAAGCTGCTGGCTTTCCTTATAGATTTTGGACTTGCCAGCCCCCACAATCATGTGAAGTGATTCCTTACAATAAATCTCTTCTCTGTGTCTCCCATACATACACACCCTTACTGGTTCTGTTTCTCTGGAGAACCTTGACTACTACATTCAGTGTAATGGGAGAGGAGGGGGTACATGGCTCAGGTGCAGGTAGTTGGGGAAAGGTGGTTGTGGAAGCTCACAGAAATTCTCTTAATTCTCTTTGAATTGTTCTAAGTGAAGTAAAAAGTAAGGCCATCAGCCAAAAGTGAGAATGGGCATTAGGTGACTGTGGAAAGAGAATGTGGGAAACTGTCATCTGGGTGAGTGGGAGGTGAATGGAGCAGGAGAGTATTGTTGGCTCAGAAGTGCTACTTCTTGTAGGCACTGAGCACTGTCAACCTACATCCTCACTGGTGAGTATGTCTCATCACACCTTCTATACTGTAAACTTCTGTACCGCAGTAGCCACGTCTGATGCATCTCCAATGCTTCGTTCTATGCTTTATCCTAGTAGGTGCTGAGCAAATAAGTTTTTAACAATTAGGGAATCCACAAACGTGAAATGCTGCGGGGAGAGACTGTGAGGAATGTTGGTAGCCCCTGAGGTATAGTCACCACTATACCCAGTTTTCTCCCCATGCTGGGGGATAAACGTGACCACTTTTTGGACTTCTCTTGATTACCATTTGAATCCTGAAGTTCTAAGTCTTGCCTTTTAGCCACTAGTCTCAAAGTGTGGTCCCCTTACCAGCAGCAACAGCATCATGTGGGAACTTGTTAGAAATGCAAATTCTTGGGGCATCTGGCTGGCTTGGTCAGTACAGCATATGACTCTAGCTCTCAGGGATGTAAGTTCAAGTCCCACATCGGGTGTAGACACTACTTAAAAATAAAATCTTTATAAAGAAAATAAAAATAAATGCAAATTCTTAGGGTGCCTGGTTGGATCAGTGGGAAGAGCATGCGATTCTTGATCTCAGGGTCATGAGTTTGAGCCCCACATTGGCTGTAGAGATTACATAATAATAAAATCTTAAAAAAAAAAAAAGAAATGCAAATTCTTGAGCCCAACCCTAAGGCCTTATTGAGTGAGAAGTTGTGGAATTGGGGTCCAACAATCTATGCCTTAACAAGTTTTCCTGAGGATTCTGACTCATATACAAGTTGAAGAACCACTGGTCCATGGTGGATGTGATTTCTCTGGTTTGGTCTTACAGGGTTAGGTGTGACACAATAAGTCTCTGTCTATCAGGAGCTCCATGAAAGTTGGGCCAATGAAACAGCCAGCTGAAGGAAGGAAAGGCTTGAGTCTCCCTGAGTCATGATTAGGTAGGGGCTGTAGAAGAGGCTACCAGTCAGTTTTCCTTACCACTCTCTTCAGTGACGTCTGTCCCTACAAATGTTTCATAGGCCTGCAGGAGTCACACTAATTATAGCCATTTATAGAAAACACTTAATATTTTGGGGTTTTTTTGAAACCACTTAATATTTTGATGCAATTACCACACAAATCATTAGACATATTTCATTTTAACTATGCCATAAATTATGTTTGATTATAATACTAATTTTTTCATGTATGCTCAGTTTTCATACTTTATTATTCATGTAACAGGGCCATCTGCTCCCAACAAAAAAGAATTAGAGACCCAAGGAAAATATTGATCCAATCAGCTTAAACACATGAAGACAGTGATTATGAGTTCCCTAGGCTCACATACAAATAGATTTCAATTTAAGCAAATTTAATAGGCAAAAACACATGCTTATAAAACCAGTGGTGATACGCACAGTACAAAAAAAAAAAGATTTCACTTCGTAAAAACTTGCTCTGCAATAGTGACCATATTATGTTAACTTAAAGCTTCATTATGTATGTCGATGTTTGTGTAACTTCCCTACTGATTTTCAGAAGCACACCTATTACGTAAATGTGGCATACCAGCAAGAGCCGCTGGCTCTCGCTGGGAATGAATAGGTAAGCTCGAGAGCACCAGTTGGATTCCAGATTATTCTGAGGCAGTCCTGTCACGGATCCAATCTGCTCCTGGAGATTTCCTACTGATGCCAAGGACAGCTTCCTTCATGAAAGCTAGAAACCCTGGCAAGGTGAGAATTACAGCACAGTAACTCATGTCTTGTGGCTGGTTCTTGGGAGCACCGAAGCCTAGGTGCGAATCAATTCCTAGCAGTTCGGCGAGGGAAGAAACTCCCGAGTTCCATTCCAAATGTTATTTTAAAGAAATATTTATATTGTTAATGAAGACAGGGGCTGTAGAAATCTTGTGCGCTGAATTATCATGTAATGAAGCCATTGCTCAGAATTCTGATTAACCCACCAGGTCGGTCAATTCCTCCTGCCCACTTTATAATGATAAATAGCCCATGAAGTATTCCATCTGGCAATGGCCTCCCTCATTTATAGTGTCTTACACAATCAAAGGGGAAATCCCTCGCCTTGCGTGTAAACTCGATACTCCATTATATGGTCAGCCCCAGCCCTCCTATCCACGTCTCCCTACCCAAAAAGTCTTCTTCCCGCATGCCAGTGCAGGACTCAGTGCTGGGCAGACCTGCTAGACCTCACTGCAAAAAAGGCCTCTTCTGGGACACCTGCTGAGATTAATCCCCGAGGAATCACCCCCTTGAGCTCTCCCCAGCCAGCTCTCATATCCTCAGATTGGACTTCATTGTTCTGCGCCGAATATGCTGTCTTGTCAAGTAAGAAGAGAGAGGGGGAGAGAGAGATGGAAAAGAGACATATAAAGATGAAAGTAGGACATAGCAAGGAATCTGAATCCCTGTCACTGCCAGAAGCTCAAAGCTTCGTGGATGATTCTTCCACCTCGGGGCTTCTTAACCTTCGGGGATCAAGAAACCTCTGCAAGACTTTGGTGAAACACTGGAGCTCCTCTCCTTAGAAACATGTTCATACGCACATACACGCAGAACGTCACATCCGGTTTCAGGGACGTGGGGAACCTCATATGGTGCACCCATAGGCCCAGGTCAAAAGTCATAAAAAATCACCCCCTAGCATGAGATCCAATCATGCCATCTGTGGTTCATGTGATACCGACTTGAGAATCATTGTATTAAAACATCCAACACATCTTAGAGTTGGTTGATCTCCTAGGTTCTGCCTGGGAACTTCCTGTGTCCCCACTCTCCTCAGGTGGGCTTACTCACTCCCTAGCAAGTACCTAGTAAGTACCCACTTGCACCCTATTAGTAGCTCACCATTCCCTGCCGTCTCTGTGAAACTCCAGAAACACGCACATAAGCATGTATCCTCTCAGCATGACCCCTGACCTTCAGGGCACTCACGCACCACCTGAAGTCCATCCATGGAGCCAAGAGTAAGAATCTCTGGCTTAGAGGAAACCACATCTCCTTGTACTAAGTGAATTCGCACATTTGGGGCTTAATTCTATTCCAAACTGAGTTTTCAAGGAGTTACATAATGCAGTCTTATGATCCAAATCTTCCTCGCTTCTAACTTCATTACAAAAATCCTGATCAAGCCCCTGATGCTGACAATGCAGGTGACACCCATGTATCTCTGCAGAGCCCAGTCTGGTCCCCCAGACCCTGCCACAACCCCCCTGGGTTCTGTGAGTGAGCGATCAGGCAGGCTGCGGCCCACCATGCTCAATTGGGAACTAAATCAACTTGTTTCATTACCCTATTAAACCCCAAGTCTTTTATTTTGGTGCTATTTACAAGATAATAAGATCCAGCAAAGCCTAGTCATGAAAAAGATCTATTGCTTGTAATGAATTCTAATTTTGCAAGCAGCTCCATTTCATATCAATAGCTAAACATAATATTACTGATTTGCCTTTACCTTGTTTGTCAGTAAATTTGATGCATTTCTACTCTTAACAATAAATATTCATAAACTAAGCTAAATGGGTTTTAGAAATGCAGCCCCTTCGTGTGTGAAGTGCAATGCTAAAAGAGAAAGAATATGAGGTTTGGAGTCATGAGGAAAAGCGTCTAAGTCACAGCTCTGCTATTTCCTAGCTGTGTCTTGCATTAAATCATTTAGGCTTTCTGAGCCTCAGTTTCATGATCTGTAAAATGGGGTTAATGATGTCCTCTTTGCAAGATTATTTTGAGGATTCAAAGGAAATATGGTTCATAAAAGGACTTTGTAAATTTAAAGTGCTATACACTTGCAGTTATTGTTTCCTGTTGAGGTTTATAAATAATTTTGGAAAGAACAAAAGACTAATGATGTTGAACACCACCTCCATACAAGTATTAGAGGGAGCTAATGCACATTCCTTCTGTAGTATTTATCTGCATTAACCTTTAAGGACAAAACCACAGCATTCCATAGATTCTGTAGAGACTGAGTAATGACCACTTTGCCCATCCCTGATGCTCTACTTAAAGTCAATATAGTTTAGGGGCACCTGGGTGGCTCAGTCAAGCGTCTGACTCTTGATTTCAGTTCAGGTTGTGATCTCACAGTTTGCGAGATCAAGCCCCATGTTGGGCTTTGTGCTGACAGTGCGGAGCCTGCTTGGGATTCTCTCTCCCTCTCTGTCTCCACTCCTCTCCCACTCACGTGAGCTCACGCGTTCTCTCTCTCTCTCTTAAAATAGATAAATAAACAGAGAAATAATAGAGTCGAATAGTTTAGACAGGGTGAAAAAGCCACAGGCTAAGAGGTAGGGCCTTTATTTGTAATCTCTGCTCTGTCAGTTATGGGCCACTCTATGGTGTGAACAGGTCACCTAACTGCTTCACAGTTGTTTCCTCATCTGTCAGGGGAGCTAATACCACCTGCTAAATTCATCCAACAGGATTAAATTGACTTTAGTAATCAGAGGGCAAAGAAAAAGTCCGAAGAATGGCAGCAGGGTAGAGGGAGGCAAAAGCATGGGGAGCAGGAAGAAGGAAGTGACAAGAAAGCAGACCATGCAGGCAGCCTCTCTCGCCGGCCCTCCATGAGAGCTGCAGACAGAGCGGAAGCCAGGCATTGAGAGATTCCACACTGGGGGAAGAAAGCGACTGCACACTCCACGAAGGGAAGAAGTGGCCTGCGGACCTGCTTCAGACGCTGCACCGCCATCCTGTGCCGGGGATCCTGGTTCCTAATCCGATCAACGTGAGCCCTAGGGACGTATTCATCATAATTAAATCCCAGAAAGTAAAGGAGTTTGGTATAAGCTTCAGATCAGCAGAAAACATGGATTTCTTTTGGTGAGCGCACCAGGAGAAAAGGCAGCAGGAATGGTTTAAGAAGGATTCTATGTAGTAGGTTCAGGTAACGTCTTTGCTTTCCCGAGAAATCAAATTTTGTAGATGCGGGAGAGGTTTCAACCTGAAGGAGAAAAGGTTGTGACGTATGAGGAAAGTAAGGTTTGGGTTTGAGGTCTGGACTGTCGAATCCAATGTGGGAAGGAAAGTTTGGTTCCATTCCGTTCAAGGACATTTTTGCCTTGAGCACTTACTGAGCCCTTGGCCTCAGGCTGGATGGTGGTGATGCAAACTTTCAGCCATTTGACAGACAAACATTCTCTCTGTTATCTACTAGATGCCAGACTAGATGGTCGAGAATGTACTGTAGGTTGGAAACTGCCAAAGCCCCTAATCCTCCAGTGCCCTCCTGGACTGGGTACTCGTGTTACTCCCATGTTGCACAGATGAGTCAAGTGTTAAGGTCCAGGATCCACCTCCCTGTGCCCTTCCCCTCCACCAGGCTGTCGGCCCTCCAGCAGCTGGAGGGCCAGGGACATGTTGTCACAAGCATGGTAAAGAAGGAAGAAGCTGGATTTCAGCTTCCAGTGGACAAGAAACAAAGAAGACCAATAGACAGAAATGCTAGTGGGCAAGAAGAGGTGTCAGGAAGAGAGAGGTGGGGACAGGAATGGCAGGCTCACCCTTGCTTCCTTTAGTCAGCAGACGTGGTTTGCTGGATCGCACAGAGAAGGCAGCAGGGTAGAGGTGGCGCAGACAGGCCTCCAAGAAGCCAATGGAAGACAAGACCAAAGAGGTGAGCCAACAGACATGGGTCCAGTACGAGCAAGAAGAGGCAAATAGAAAAGCAGGAGGAGTAGCAGCTAAGGGAGGCAGCAGAGGAGGAAAGAAGACGAGGGAGGTCAAAGGAAACCTGGAAGGACTAATTAAAATCTCACCAACGGGGAAAGCACATCTCAGAACAGGTAATACAAATAATATAAAAACACAGGAAGCTCAACACAGAGCCTGTGGGGCTCTGAGAGTAAAGAAACAAGATGTAATTTGAGTATAAGAACCAAGGCTGAATACAAAGAAGGACATGTATTATGCATGAAAGAATATGGCTTCCAGGCTCTTCACAGTGGTCAACAGGGGTAGGAAGTCATACGAGAGAGAAAGTTGGCTTGGCTCACGTCGCGTGAAATATTCGAGGCCTGAGCTGGGACACGTATGTAGACAGAGGGGCTGAAACTTATCCTCCACCTTCAGATATATCTACAACGCATGGCATTCTTTATCGCTGTAATAAACTGGTTTTTCGCTGGGGCAATTCTGCCTCCCAGGGAACAGACTGTCATGATTGAGGGGGTTGCTACTGGCATATACTGAGTAGAGGGTATGGATGCTGCTAAACATTTTACACTGCCCAGGACAACCCCCACAGCAGGATTATCCAACCAAAATGTCAGTGACGCCAAGGCCAAGAAACCCTGGCACACGTTCTCATATCTGCCTGAAATGCCTATTCTCATGGATGGCAGTGGTGAAAAGTATCTTAATTAGCTTCTCATCAAGGGAAACTCAGTTCTCTGTCCATTAAAAATAGTTTCTTCTGGGCTACCTTAGTAGCTTTGGGCAAATTCTCAGTGTTTCAGAGCTTTATCACCCACCCCTATTTCAAAGTCCCCCAAATGGCAACAGAAGTTGGTATACGGGGGTCCCTGTAGGGGCCCTCACTGGCCTCTCCAGTAATGTCCCTAGGTACCCCCACTCCATCATTGAACACCTTCCTGGCATCCAATGATGAGGGCCAGGGCTTGTGAAAGGTGTAGTCAGTTCTCTAAGCCCAGTTCAGGCCTGATGTTGTGCCCACCTTGATGACTCAGCCCTGCCCTTCAGGTCCTCAGAGTCTCAGCCACGTCTTCCATCCAGGCCCTGGATTAGGCTGTCCACCTGCAGCCTCTGCCGTGGGCCACCATGGCCTCACTGCAGTGGCCCCATGGCAGGCCTGCTCGCTCCCAACATTTAGCTGCTTACATGTCATCCACTAGGAGCACATGGAAACTTCTGGATCCCTCTAATCCAGGTAGGAGCTGAGGGAGAAAGTGGCCCACCCTTTTGCATTGATTTCTCCCCTATTATGATTGCCCCTTGTTCATGAGGGGCGCTCTGAAAGGTGATCTCCTGGGGTCCCGAAGAGCAAAGGTGGCTTAAGTACACTCTGTTGTGAATTCCTCCTTAAACTCGGTTGGAATGATTTTGTCAAACTCCACTCCCCCACAGGCTCCACCCTTATTAATATGGGATAAGTGGGAGAGATGGGACACCAGTGTCTGACTGCTTCCTCATACTTCTTTCTCCCCGCCCCCACCCTCTCCCCTACCTCTCGGCATGCTCCACTTCCGTTTCTAAAGACTAGATCCTTTGCTTGCGTCATATTCTCAGTTTTTCCAGTTCGTGGCTTATAGTAAAGCTTAGAGTCCCCGTTGACCAGGCGTGTCCCTTCCTCCCTTCCTTCCTCCCTCCCTCTGCTTCCCTTCTTTCTTCTTTTCTCACAGCTTTATTGAGGTGTCTTTCACTTACCATAAGATTCATCATTTAAAGTGTACAATTTAGTGGTTTTTGGTATATTCACAGAGTTATACAACCATCCCCGGTATATAATTTCAGAACAATTCCATCACCCCCAAAAGAATCCCCAAATCCATTAGAGGCCTTCATTCCCCCCTCCGCACACTCCCAGGCAATCACCAATCTACTTTCTGTCTTTATGGATTTACGTACTTGGGATATTTCATATAAACGGAATCATACAATATGTGGAATTTTGTGACTGGCTTCTCTCACCTAGCATGGTTTCGAGAGCCATCCATATTGTAGTGTGTACCAGATTCCCTTCTTTTTCAGGCTGAATGATATTCCACTGTATGGAGAGGCCACATTTTGCTAATTCACTCACTAGTTGATTGAAGTAGGGGTTGTTTCCACCTTTTGGTTGTTATAAGTAATGCTTCTATGAACATTCATGTACAAGCTTTGGTTTGAACCTAGATTTCCCTTTCTCTTGGGTATATATTTGGGACTTAAATTGCTGGGTCACGGATAATGCTATGTTTAAGTTTTTGAGAAACTGTGAGGCTGTTTTCCAAAGTGGCTGCACCATTTGACATTCCCACCAGCAGTGCAGCTGTGGTCCCACATCTTTGCCAGTGCTTGGATTGTCAGTTTTTTATTATAGCCATTCACATGGATGTGACAGTTTTGCCTTTTGATATGTCAACAGAATTTTGGAAATTTAGAGATCCCTAACTCTGAAAGCCACTGTCTCCGTGAGGATTTAAATACATTAATTGGATGATGAAAGCCCAGTAATGGCTATTTTAAGAAAAAAAGGATTGCTCTTCCTGGAAGCACTGGAAACCACTGACTGAATGGCAGAGGGTGATAGGGGGTGTCATAGGGCATTAGGATTTAAGAAGAATGAAAGACATATTGGTTGGGTACCTGATACGTGCACACGCACACACGTGAACATGAGAGTAGAAAAGATCAACACTGGGAGTGGATATGACCTCATGACCCCCAAACTGTATAGGAAAGTGAAATATCAAAGGTTATTTGATTGAAGGGTGAGGATGGGAGGCAGTATCAACTACATCAACAAAAAAGATGACGGTGTTGAAAGCAGCAAAAACATGACAAACATTTAGAATGGGCATGGGAGAATCCTGAAATGGAGGCTACTTATGAATATCTTCTGAAAAAAAAAAAGGTTATAAAAAAGAAATAGGTTAACAGAATTGCTAAGAAGTAAATGCTAGAAAAGGTGCTATGTAATTAAAAGGGAAAAATACTAACTTTTCTGATTATCCTCTGGTAATAACTGAAATTAACTTATCAAAAGACAAAACATTTGACACGTACATATAGGATGGATATGAAAATCCCTATCAGAACGGGGCAAAATTTCAATTACGGAAATAGAAGGGATCAAGGAAGGTAAAGCTTCTCTGCTTTCTAAGATGTTAGGGAGTGGTAGGACTTGCTACAAAAGACAAAGTCATCGAGGTCTCAAGATATGAGCTTCCAACTATGAGATCCCATTATGGGGAAATCCATCTATCTAAGGAGAACTATAGCCAGGTGTGATAAAAAGAGGATCTTTTGACTCGGGTACAGTTTTAAAGTCTGGCTTTATAATCTTAGGCAAGGTGTTCATCCTCCCTGGGTCTCAGTATGCTCATCTGTAAAGCGGGGATAATAATAATATTTACCCCAAAGGCTAATTGGTTGGCTAATTGTTGGGTGAATAAATGATGCAACATCTGTAAGGTGTCCAGTACATGGCAGGCACTCAATATATGATAGCTCTTGATAACACTTTATAGTATAACAACGATGCATTTAATGTTTATTTATTTTTGAGAGAGAGAGAAAGAGAGAGAGGCAGAAAGAGAGGGAGACACGGAATCCGAAGCAGGCTCCAGGCTCTGAGCTGTCAGCACTGAGCCCGACGCGGGGCTTAAACCCATGGAGTGCGAGATCATGACCTGAGCCGAAGTTGGACGCTTAACCACTGAGCCACCCAGGCACCCTTACAACAATGCTTTTAAAAGAGAGATGCATCAGAAACTGGCTGTGAACTACATTACCGAATGTGAACTACATTAAGTTAAGCAACAAACGTATACCCATGACAGTCAAGACTAGCAGTGGGCTTTATCCAGAGATAACTGGTAGACTTGGACTTGCCCTAAAGTAGAAAATGCCCATGCAGGGAGATTAGAAAGGATATTTATTATGGATGAATGAAGGAAAGTCCACTTGATCCTCAACAAATCTTGCCTTTTCTTCATGCTTTGGTGTGGTACAGTATATAATAGGAACATGTGATCCCGTGGGGCACCTTGCAGTGTCCTGCGTGACACCGGGCCCCTGCTCCTCTACAGCCGCACTGGCCTTGTTGCCGTTCCTCAAACATCCCAAGCCTGTTCCCACGTCAGGGCTTGTTCACCTGCTCTCCTCTCCACCTGACACCGTCTCTCCTAGGCTACCTGAATGATTTATACTCTCGCTTCCTTCAGGTCTGTCCTCAAATGGTACTTCTTAGTGGTGTTTTCCCTGATCATCCCATTTAAAGTGACCCGCGAGCATGCCTTACCGCCCTTTCCTGCCTGTGCCATTTCCTCCACCGTACTGCACACCATCTAATATTCTAATGTCAGCTGCTCAAGGGCAGGGTTTTTTACCTCTGCTGTTCACTGCTCTGTCCTAAGTGCCCAGAACACTACCTGGCACATGGTAGGTGCTTAAAAATATTTCTTGAAAGATTAAATGACTGATTGAATCAATCAATAAATGAATAGACGATTTATTCAATGCCAATGCAATTACATATCCAGGATCAACCACCAGAAAAGTTAGAATGAAGGAAGCAGCGAGGAGAAGTGAACGTGAAGCGAGGAGGGAGGCAGAGCCTCCCACAGAGCCCCTTCCTCTATGTGTTGACTGTGAACCCACTGATAAGGTCTACAGCAGATCAGTGGAGATATAAAAAAGAACAGTTGATTACAGTTGCATGAGACCAAACCAAAAAGTCCGGTGCAGGTTCAAGGTCACTTTGGTTTAATCTCAAAGGATGCATGAGTGGGCTTGGCTGCCCAAGTCTCCCTCGCATCTCTCAGAGGCACGCTGTGAGTTCTATAGTGTTAGAAGTTCTATAGGGTTGGGAGATCACAGATGAAGTCAGGAGGGTTCCATCCTCATGATGGGATTAGTGCCAGACACCAGAGAGTTCGCTCTCCATGTCTGCATACACTTAGAGGAAAAGGTCATGTGAGCACAGAATGAGAAGTGGCCATGTGCTAGCCAGAGAGCCCTCACTAGAACCCAACTATGCTAGCATTCTGATATCAGACTTCCTGGCTCCGGAACTGAGAGAAAAAACATTTCTGTTGTTTAAGCCGCCCAGTCTGTGGTATTTTGTTATGGCAGCCCGAGCTCAGACATTTAATACTCAACACCCAGGGACAAGTTACCCTATACAGAATACAGTAGTCAGGAAACCATATCATCTGGGCGTAATGTCGTGCGTTTTTATTTTTTTTTTTATTTTTTTTTTATTTTTATTTTTTTTATTTTTTTAAAGTTTATTTATTTTTGAGACAGAGAGAGACAGAGCATGAACGGGGGAGGGTCAGAGAGAGAGGGAGACACAGAATCGGAAGCAGCTCCAGGCTCTGAGCCATCAGCCCAGAGCCCAACGCGGGGCTCGAACTCACGGAGTGCGAGATCGTGACCTGAGCTGAAGTCGGACGCTTAACCGACTGCGCCACCCAGGCGCCCCTGTCGTGCGTTTTTAAAACTTGAAATTCTTGCTTTGCTAAATTTGGTGGGCTCATCTCCACTCTTCTGCACCTGTACCTGTTTTCCATTTCAGTCCATATTGGGGCCTCCTTTGGCCAATCACGCCAGTCACAGCGGATTGAGCTGATGTGTTCCATCACATAGGCAGGAGCAGCAAAAGAAAGGCAGCATGGGTTTAAAATATCTAGACCAGGCTTGAGAAGCACAAAACAAACTTGGTGAAACAAAACCTAAAGCTATACACGTGAGACTTAAGTGGAAGAGTACCGGTGTGCAAGATGTACGGGCGGACGGAGGGCATGTCAGTATCCTTCCAAATTGTATGTAGGGGAAGATGACGCAAAAGAAGTTGTACGTGGGAATAGAGGCATCAGAAAAGTAAGGGACATCTGGAGGACTTGGGAGTCAGTCATTAGGAAACTGTAGGACTGATCAAGAACGTTCTGGCATCAGTTTCTTGTTCGTTGCATGACTCCCTGCAAAACGTGTTCTGGATCTACAGTCAGAAGGCAGCTTGCCACTAGAGAAGGGAATGCTGAGCATGCCCAAGAATTATTTCAGTGCCCCAAGGTTAAGAAGGCAGAAGAAAGTAACTGGGGGCTAGCTCCAACCCACCAGACCATGCGGCAACGCAGGCTCAGAACATGCTACACAAGAGCCTTTCGGCCAAGATTATGTGAGAAACAAATTAAGAACCAAGTCAATGGCTGGAAGGAGAATGTATAGGGTCCTATTCAAACGGAGCAAAGGGATGAGACTCAAGAGCAAAGAATTATAATCTGGGGGATGAAAGAATGATGGTCACCTGAATGGGTGATTCATATGCTAGAAATCATCTAGTGGGTGAAGCAAACGGAGAGTAGAGAGTAATGACTGAATAAGGAATTGCTAAATATAGCCAATGGGCATATTAGTGAATTTACACATGGAAAACACCAAAGTATAAAGATGTGTAATATGCAGATACGTTTTATAATAATAGCAGATAAAAATAATGATAATACATACAAAACTGAGGGTGTTTCCAAAGATTGTGGCATATCTATTGAATAAATGAATAAATGTTTATTAGGTTATTCTATATAAGTGAGGGCTCCAACTAAAACAACAGAGGACTTGAAGTATCTTAAATTTTATTTATTTTTTAAATGTTTATTTATTTCGAGAGAGAGAGCATGAGCAGGGGGAGGGGTAGAGAGGGAGAGGGAGAATCCCAAACAGGCTCTAGACTGTCAGCACAGAGCCCGATGGGGGGCTCGATCCCACAAACCTTGAGATCATGAACTGAGCTGAAATCAAGAGTCGGATATTTAACCAACTGAGCCACCCAGGCACCCCAAAGTTTATTTATTCTTGGAGATACAGAGAGAGAGAGGGAAAGAGAGGGAGAGAGCATGGGGGAGGGGTAGAGAGAGAGGTGAAGAGAGAGAATCCCAAGCAGGCTCTGCCCAACGTGGGACTCAATCCCATGACAGCGAGATCACGGTCTGAGCCGATATCAAGAGTCGGACGCTCAACTGACTGAGATACCCAGGTGCCTCTAAAGTGTTTTAAATTTTAAAATGTTAAAACAAAAAAAACTTCTTCCCACAATATATTCTGTTATCTTCTACTCTAAAGACTATTTCCTTGATGAAACAGGCCTTAGCATTGATTATTGTCTGGTGCCCATAAAGAGTACTGAGGTTTGTGCAACTGCCTGCCCTTACACCAAATGACTGCATGTTACTGTACTATTAAATGTGCATTTGTGGGTTTAATAGCAACAGTGCCCATCTAGGAGTAGGAAGAGTTGGATTCCAGTCCTGACTTTTATCACTTACTTCACCCACTATAGCGCAGCTTTGGCCAAATCATTTAACCTCTCGCACTTCAGTGTCCTCATTTGTAAAATGGGCAGGACAATATCTGCCCAGTCTGTCTCCTAAGATCATCTGAGGAATAACAATTAAAAAGTAGCAAAAGACAGAGAGACACACAAACCAAGAAACAGGCTCTTAATTCTAGAGAACAACCTGGGGGTTACCAGAGGGGAGTTGGGCAGGGGGATGGGGGAAACAGATGAAGGGGATTAAGAGTACACTTATTTGGGGTGCCTGGGTGGCACAGTCGGTTAAGCGTCCGACTTCAGCCAGGTCACGATCTCGCGGTCCGTGAGTTCGAGCCCCGCGTCGGGCTCTGGGCTGATGGCTCAGAGCCTGGAGCCTGTTTCCGATTCTGTGTCTCCCTCTCTCTCTGCCCCTCCCCCGTTCATGTTCTGTCTCTCTCTGTCCCAAAAATAAATAAACGTTGAAAAAAAAATGTACACTTATCATGATGAGCACCGGGTAATTTGTAGAACTGCTGAATCACTATATTGTACACTTGACACTAATATAACACTGTACGTTAACTACATTGGAATTTTTTAAAAAGCAGAAGTGCTTTATATTTACAAAACGCTGTTTTTGTCGCTAGTGCTACTGCTCCTTCCAGGTCATCTCTACTGCAGGGTTGCTCCAAGTGTGAGCTGGGGTCATGTGCATCTGGGTGGGACCATGCAGAAATTCATATTTCCACCACAGCCTAGGCTTGCTGCACTGGAGTCCTCACCAGTAAGCGTGAAAGTTCTTGCCCCCTATGATCATGCTCTAAATGCTGAAGTAAAAGCAGGTAGAGAAGCACTGGAATGAACATTAATAGTCCCCTGAGATGGGAAGGATTTTTAGTTGATAATTCGCTTAAGTCAGCTGTATTACCCACATTTCGGGCTGTGGCACATGAAGCGGTACCTCTCTAACTTATATCGGATTTCCTAATTCTCTTCTTGAACAACTTGTTTTGTATTGCAAAAACAACCATAATCAAAGGGTCTTTGACTTGTTTTGCCAGAGAATTTTAAGGTAACTGTAAGAAGAGTAAAAGTGGGGGCTAACACGTAAGAACATTCCTTTGTTAAATTGTACTGGTTCTATATATCTACCCTTACCAGATACAGGGTAGGAAATACCCCCCATGGTTTAAGCAATCTCTCTGACCAAACAGCGAGCCATCTATGATCCAAAGCTATTCAAAATTTGTTATGCTCGCTGACTTTATCAACTCTCCTATAAATCAAAAAAAAAAAAAAAAAAACTTGGCTACATTAGGGTTGGAGTATATATTCTTTTTTTTTTTTTTTAAATTAGGCTCCATGCCCATTGTGGGGTTGAACTCAGGACCCTAGGATCAAGAGCCAGATGCTCTACCGACTGAGCAAGCCAGCCAGCCCTGGAATACGTATTCAAGCAGAATACATACTGACTGTTTCAATACAGAAGAATACAATCCCATATGCTATATTTGAATGTAAAAAAAAATCTCACCCTTGCTGCCAATGCTGCTGAAACAGATCAATGCCTAGATATTCATGAAATCTTGGCAAATTAGCAATAACAGACCATCTCTGCCCAATCAACTTTTAATCACACCTACGAAAGATCAAGTGATCTGCTTACCTTTTTAAGCCCTGGCTGGAGCATAAAACACCTTTTCTAATCCATCCAAACAGGGTTGTTCTCTGCCTCCTCTGAGCCACCGCTGTAGTTAGGCCAATGGTCCTCAACCTGGGTCCCCAGAGAAGCCTCCAACACCCCAATGCCTATGATGTACCTGCGGCCAACTAAATCAGAATCTATAGGGGTAGGAGCCAGGTATCAGCAGTTTTTAACACTTTTATTGAGAGAGAATTCACATATCATACAACACACCCATTTAAAGTGTACAATCAAATGGTTTTTAGTACATTTACAAGGTTGTGCAATCATCACCACTATCAAATTCTACAAGAGTTCTGTCACCCCAAAAAGATACTTCATACCCATTAACAGTCACTCCCTGTTCCCTCTCACACTCCACCCCAATCCCCCAGCCTCTGACAACCATTCGTGCTACCTTCTGTTTCTATGCATTGCCTACTCCAGAGATTTCATCTAGAAGGCATCCTATCCGGTGCCTGTGAATTCGGCTTCTTTCAGGCCTCAGGGTTTTTTAAGTCCCCGTGGATGACTCTAATGAAGCCAGGAATGGGAAGTCAAGGACGATTTATATGAACTTGGAATATGGTACTGTACATCCATTTTTGTTTACATGTCTCTTTCCTTACTAGTCTATGAGCTCCTTGAAGGCAGGGACCATGTTGTATTTTTGTTTTACTCTAAACACCTACCTTGGTATATGGCTTGTGGTTTTAATTCAATAAATACTTTTTTAAAAGAACGAATATTACACCCCACCCTGCTATGAAGGCCCCTTTTAATGGAGTATGTATGTATGCCTTTATGTATGCATGCATTTATTACACATTCTATCCTTTGGGAAAGGACGAGTATTCGATTCTTACAGACTCCTGATACGGCCTTATCTAAGGCTGCCTATGTGCCAGGCACTTTTCTAGGAACTTTGGATATGGTTGTAGGAACAGAACAGAGACAAGTCATATCCTCAGGGGACTCTAAGTCTGGTTGGGGAGTCTGATCATAAACCAGTAAACCATTTAACAAGGTCATTTCAAATGGTAATAAGTGTGAAAAGACATTTGCACTGAGTAATGAGAGGGACCCGGGTAGTGGAGTGGGAGAAGAGGGCTGAGTCGGACATCTGGGCCAGGAGCGTCCAGGCCCTCAGATTGATTTCATATGCAGGAACCAGCTCTAAATCAAGGCACTAGACGGAATGTACAAAGTGCAGAGGAAACTGGTAATCGCCAATTACAAATAATGAAGATAATTTTTAAAATAATGCTGTTTTCAACAACAGCACAATGTGGAGAAAGAACGTTGGCCTGAGGATCCGAGCCAGTTGTATTTGAGTGAGGCAGTGCCATAGGCAGAACTTGCATTCCCACGGAACCCAGGGAAAGTAACCATCCGAGTGACAAGGACTCTGCACAACTCCTGCATCAGTGTCCTAGAATCTTACTTGTGGCCCGCTGACACCACGGATGAAATAGCCTTCTCACTTTATCAGGAATTTTACACCATTGATGTTTCCCTCCTTTCCTTTATTTTCACCTCTCCCTGGTGGGCCAGCTCTCTCACTTCACGGGACTCCAGTCTCTCCCATTCTAATAAACTACCAGGACCCCACATGCCTCTTTCATACCACAGGGATTTGCAGCATAAAAAAAAAAAAAAAAAAAAAAACTACAGAAGTAAGATTAACAGAGTTCAGTAAATATCTTGTAGCCCTGAATCTGAATGTGAGGATACAAAGTTCTTATTCTCTGAACTCGAGAAAGGAAAAGATTGCCTGTCCCTTAGTCATAGTTCAAGCAGTGAACAGGAACCGCTGGAAATGGCTTTAATCTACTGATCCCAATGAAAACAGTGCCTAAGCTAGGAGGCGGAGTTGGTTCCATGAGTATTGTACTGGGTTTCCTCTATATTTTCCCATGAGTCAGTGGTGCTGAAAGCGGGTCCTTCCTAAGTCAGTCTCCAAGTGCCCCTGTGTAAAGGAGATCTTGATGTAATGCTGAACTCCCACACAGAACATGGAAGAAAATAAGTAATTATCACAAAGCTCTTTGTCTTCCCCACCTTTATTGAAATATAATTGAAATGTAACATTAGGTAAGTGTAAAATGTACAATGTGATGATGTGGTACACAAACACACACATACATATTGTGAAATGATTACTACAAGGTTAGTTAATATATCCATCACCTCACGCTTACCTTTTCTTAGTGAGAACTTTTTAAAGATCTCCTCCCTTAGCTTTCAAGTATACAATACAGCACTGTCAATTATAAGTCACCTTGCTGTACATTAGAGCCCTAGGACTTATTCATCTTATAACTGGAGGTTTATATCCTTTGGCTAACATTTGCCCATTTCCCCCATTCCCCCTCCCCAGCAACCACTAATCTACTCTCTGTTTCTATGAGTTTGGGGGCTTTGTCTTAGACTTCACATGTAAGTGAGATCCTACAGTGTTTGTCTTTCTCTGATTTATTTCACTTAGCCTAATGCCCTCAAGGTCCATCCATGTTGTCTCAAATGGCAGGATTTCCTTTTTATGGCTGAATAATATTCCATTGTGTTAATATACCACATTTTCTTTTTTTTAAGTTTATTGAGAAATAATTGTGATTGACAAATACATATATTCATTTTTTAAAAATTTTTTAACGTTTATTTATTATTGAGAGAGAGAAAGAAAGAGAGACAGAGCATGAGCATGGGAGGGGCAGGGAGAGGGGGAGACACAGAATCTGAAACAGGCTCCAGGCTCTGAGCTGTCAGCCCAGAGCCCAACCTGGGGCTCGAACTCACAAACCGCGAGATCATGACCTGGCGCAAAGTCAAATGTTTAACTGACTGAGCCACCCAGGTGCCCGACAAACATAAATGTTCAAAGTCTACAGTGTGATGATTTCATATAAATATATATCTCACGTTTTCTCTATCCATTCATCTATCCATGAACACTTAGGTTGTTTTCATGTCTTGGCTATCATAAATAATGCTGCAGTGAACAGCAGGGTGCAGGTATCTCTTCTATGTATCAATCATTTCTTTGAATAGATACCCAGAAATGGTACTGTTGGATCATGTGGTAGTTCTAGTTTTAATTTTTGGAAGAACCTCCATACTGTTTTCCATAGTGGCTGCACCAATTTACATCCCCACTACTAGTGTTCTAGGGCTCCCTTTTCTCCACACCCTCACTTGGTATCTCTTGCCTTTTTGATAAAAGCCATCCTAACAGGTATGAGATAATATCTCATTGTGGTTTTGATTTGCATTTCCCTGATGATTAGGGATGTTGAACACTTCTTAATGTACCTGTTGGCCATTTGTATGTCTTCTTTGGAAATCTGTCTATTCAGGTCCTCTGCCGATTTTTCAATCAGATTGTTTTTTTTTTTTTTTTTTTTATTGAGTTGTATGGGTTCCTTATATATTTTGGATATGAACTCCTTATAAGATATATTATTTGCAAATATTTTCTCCAACCACATACGTTGTTTTTTCATTTTGTTGATTGTTTCTTTTGCTGTGCAGAAGGTTTTTAGTTTGATGCAGTCCATTTATTTTTGTTTTTAATCCCTTGTACTTTTAGTATCACGTCCAAAAAGTCATTGTCAAGGAGCTTTTTTCCTATGTTTACTTCTATGAGTTTTAAAATTTTTTTTAATGTTTTTTAAAAATTTTTAAAATTTTTTTAATTTTTTAATGTTTATTCTTGATGAAGAGAGAGAGAGAGAGAGAGACAGACAGACAGAGCATGAGTGGGGGAGGGGCAGAGAAAGAGAGGGAGACAAAGAATCTGAAGCAGGCTCCAGGCTCTGAGCTGTCAGCACACAGCCTGATGTAGGGCTCAAACTCAGGAACCATGAGATCATGACCTGAGCCAAAGTCAGACACTTAACCAACTTAGCCACCCAGATGCCCCTATGTTTGTTTTTTTTTTTAATTTTAGTTTTGAGAGAGAGAGAGAGAGACAGAGAGAGAGAGAGAGGGAGGGAGGGAAGAAGAGGGGCAGAGAGAGAAAGGGAAACATAGACTTTGAAGCAGGCTCCAGGCTCTGAGCTGTCAGCACAGAGCCCCATGCAGGGCTTGAACTCATGAATCATGAGATCATGACCTGAGCTGAAGTTGGTCACTTAACTGACTGAGCCACCCAGGCACTCCTCTTCTAGGAGTTTTATGGTTTCAGGTCTTATGTTTAAATCTTCATACCACTTCATGTTAATTTTTGTGAGTGGTATAAGTTATGAGTCCAATTTCATTCTTTTGCATGTTTTTGCATGTTTTCCCAGCACTATTTATTGAGGAGATTATTTCTTCCCATTGACTATTCTTGGCTCCTCTGTCAAATATTGTTTTGACTGTATATGTGTGGGTTTATTTCTGGGCTCTCAGTACTGTTTCATTGGTCTATGTGTCTGTTTTCTCACAAAGTTCTTTGTACTTTAGGAGTTCAAGAAAACAAAGTCTCATATAAATGTCAAATAATTTGGTGTATTGAGCAACATCCCATGTTCCCATGTTTTAAAGACTCCATGTGCCACCGTTTGTTCATGCTTTCAGTTTTCTATTGTGCTCAAGTTGTTCATCTATTCCCAGTTTGGGAAGGGGAAAGATGTACTGAAAAAAGGGGACAACACTTTGAAGAGAGAGAGAGAGAGAGAGTTTGATTTGTGATCATAGGACACAACAGACTGTCTTTTATGATAACAATTAGGATATTGACATTCACAGTAGGATTATCATGTGGCTTCTAGAGATGAAGGGATACTAGAGATGAAGATTCAGTACACACCCCTGAAAAAAAATCAGTCGTTCTTTCAATCCTTCAAGGACATTTTGGAAAAATCCCAACGTACATGGCATCCAAAATGTAACCATAATACTCAAAGGAAGAAAAATATTATGACAGAGTGAAGCTAAATATTAAATTGTTTTCATTTTACATAAATAGCAGGTTTGTTAATAACTATAATTTTCTTGCTAGCCTTTATATTAAGCTCAAGATCCCCTCCTAAAATTTGACGTCTCCTTTGTTATTTTAAAAAGCAAATATTTCTTACATTGGCAGGAATATAACCTCCTATAAAGGAATATAATCTACTCTAATATGTGTATACATTTTCCCTCTGTGGGCCCCAAATCTTAATTTATTAATATATCAAGTCATTAAAAACATGACTGGTTGGCTTAAATAATTAAGAAAATACAGGAGGGAACAATTTTGCAGTGGTAGAGAATGGACTAGAAAATTCAATAAGTCATTTCCATTTCCAAGTCAATGATATATTTACAAGCAACATTATGAACATTTGTAGTAATACATAAACTATGACTAAATTAATTATGAATAGTTAAACATTTATTTATAATTGTTGTCAGCTCCACATTTCTTAGGAAAATCCTTAGTCACTCACATTACAAATTGCCAGCCCATCTGATTTCTGCATGGAAAGCCATTGCTCACCGAAGAAAATATGAAAGGGAAAATGTCAGGCAATCAAATTGGAACGCCCCGATGATGCCTTCCTTCCTCAAAGCAAACAAAACCTTTACGTCCCACAACCACAAATCAGCTTCCCATTGGATGCTAATGCTACTAGACAGTACGACAAAGCTCAAAGAAATGCTGCGAATTGGGTCAGGACTAAGAGACTTCTTCACGTCGGGGCTCAGCACAGGGCCTGGCAAGGAGCAGACGCTATGTAATTGGCTGTTAAATGGTGCCACACGATGTCACTGTCTCTCCCCAGCATCCCTGTGGTGACTACCTCTGTATCAGAGACCGCACGTGGCAAATACATTCTGCCAAGTCAGCAAAATATTGTCACGGGCCTCATACTTTGGAATGCAAAACCACAGCAAGTTCTAGGAACTACCATGGAAGGAGAGTGTTCAACTCTTTTGTTGCTTTTGTCTCTCAACCTGATGTACAGGACACCCCATATATCAGAATCACCTGGCCCAATCACTTAATTATATTGAAATATAGACGGCCACAAAGACCGAGACTGTATCACAAAATTTACAAAATTTATGGGGCAACCTACTGGACTTATAGATCACTGAGGTCTGTGTACATTTAACAGGAAGTATTAACTTGTCTAGTAATATACTTCATCAAGAAGGCCACCAGGAGAGACTCGCATAGAACCACAACATAGACCTCTTTGTTGTACCGTTGTCAATGAAGACGTACAGTTGAGTATATATACTGTGATCTCATTGATTCAACTTTCACTGTACTTTTAATGTTTCTAGTAGCTGAAAGGAACACTAGAATAGGAATACAGCTTTAAAGTCCCATATGTGAAATCATGCAATTTAAAGATAACAACACTGAACAGTTCTGAGTCTCTTCATCATCCCAATAATGGTGACGTGTTTTTCAAAGGCTTTGAAAGGATGCGTATAAATTTTGTCAGTCTATCTCCCCAGGATGTTCAAAGAACAACCACCAAAATGAAAACAACATTAATTTGCACTTGCTTGGCATAAATATGCACTCATCTTGGTGAACTTCCTTACTGTAGGGCAATTCCATAGCATTTTAGTCTTTGGGTCTCAAAACCATTCCCAAGGTTACATACTTTCTGTTCCTGTCCTTTGATAGATGGCATTATAGCCTAGGTCAAAGTCAGCACACTCTGAAGGCCCAGCAACGATATTTTCAGGGGAGCATATGAGCAAAACCCTTTATTTCTATATCCTTCCTTGAATATCTTCTCTGTGCTAGAAGCTAGGTTTCAAAGATAAAGCATGAGGTTTCTGCTCTTGAGGGCCAACCGCTAACCCTATTCCTAAACATTACCCCAAGTCTGTCTCACTCATGGTCAAGGTATGCAAACCCATAAGTTACAATGAGCTTAAAAAAACAGCAAGAAGAATAATATATTCTACTACAACCTGCCAAACATTAGTCAAGAAGGCAATCTAAAAGTTTGGTTTAAAAAAGGAATCAAAAACAGTGGAAAATACTGAATTCTAATAGTGTTACCCTCTCCTTAATCTTCTGAGACTTAGCATCTGAAAATAGTATTAACACTTTTGTATAATAGTCTTAATTCTTTTCTATAATAAACCTTTTTAATAATAATAATCTTAAACTCTAGTCTGTTACAATGTGGGGGTTAAGAACACGGATTCTGGATCAGACCGCCTGTGTTCAAATCCTAGCCCTAAAGTTAACTCGCTGTATGGTCATGGTCAAGTTACTTAACTCAACAGTACCTCTGTTGCCTCTTTGGAAAGGTGAGGACATGACACATATATACCTCAGAGGGTTATATGAGAAGGAAATGAGTTAATATGTGTAAAGTGTTTAGAACAGTGCCAGGCATGGGCTAAATGCTGCATATAGTTGGCAGCATCTTTATCATCTTTAAGAATATATACTCCCTCTCTCCTCACCATTTTGATCTTTAGTTAATGATTACCCCTTTTGCTCATCGGCTCATTCATCATTGCTTCCCGGACTCCGTGAACATTCTCCTCAGCAATCAGCATACCCTTCTAGAAGCTACGGTTTCAAAGATGAAGCCTATAAGGTCCCTGTCTCTAACCATTACCCTAACACCTTGACTCACTCCGATGCCCAAACCCATAAACTACAGTGCGGTGGGGCAAGTGCTAAGATACCGGCACAAATAGCACGACTCAGTGCCCTTCATTCTTCATGTCTGACGTTCACTGGCTTTCTATTTCCCTCTTTCTGCATCCACCAAACATTCACTCAGCAAAACGTCTCCAGCCACTACTTTTTGGCAGACACCGCTTCCAGCGTTTGAGATATGCCGATGAGCAAAACAGACAGAAATAAATCCCTGTCTGTGGATCTTATAGTTTAATGGGAGGTGGAATACAGACAATAAATTAACAAGTTAATTCTATGTGTTAGAGGTTATAAGTTCGAAGGGAAAAATAAAGCACAGGAAGAGGCCTGCTTGAATGTGCGTCACATGGTGAATGGGAGTGACAGAGGTGGGGCTGGGAGGGGAGAAAAAAAGTGAAGCAAATAAATGAGGCTGACGGGAGTGGACCTCACTGAGTGAGGTTTGAGAAGAGTCGAAGGAGCAGCGGAGGCTCAGATGGCATCTGGGTGAAGGACGTGTGTTCCGAGAACAGCTGGGCAGGCAGTACCATTTGAGCGATGAGAGTAGCCAGGAGAGTAATAGGAGAGAAGGTCTGAGATGTAGTGGTGTGTCTGGGTCACATTAGGCCTCAGCGGCCACTGTGGTGACTTTACTCTAAGTGAGTTGGGAGATCACAGAAGGATCTTCCGCCGAGGAGGGTTGTGCTCTGATGGACATTTTATCAGGATCTCTCTGGCCTGTTCTGGAGGAAAAGACCGTAGGGAGGAGATGGCAGAAAGAGTAGGACCAGTTAGGAAGTTGGCACATCAAAGTAGTTGAGAGATGACGGGGGCTCAGACCAGGCTGGAAGATGTGGCAGGTACTGAAATGATTAGATTGGCGAATATGTTTTGAGAGTACAGCCAAATAGGACTTGCGGATGGCCTGGATGTGAGACGTAGGTGTTGATGCATCCAATGGGACCGCAGGGACTTGTGCCTGAGCGACTGGAAGAATGGCCCATTGGGGGCAGGGGAGCGGAGAAGATCAAGATTACAGTCTGGGCCCTGCTAAATTTGAAATCTCTCCTAGCAATCCCAGTGGAAATGCCAGGGAGTCAGTTGGATAGATGAGTCTGGACTTCTAGAAGAGTCCACACTGGAGGAACCATCCGGGCACAGGTGATATTTAAAGCCAGGAGATCATCATGCACAAAGTGCAGACAGAGAAGACTTTCAGCTCCGATTGTTTTTCCCACACGCACTGTGGAGGGAAAGTAGCCACACTGCTATTTCAAATCCATGGACAGATGTAGCGATAACGCAGGGGTACAGTGAAAAAGCACGGACTTAATAATGAAGAAAGCTGAGAAACTGATCTCGGGGAATTGACTCTTGTGTTCAAGACCAAATCCCTTCAATTCTGGGTCTCAGTTTATTTATTTGTACAGATGGGCACAGCAATACCTGCCCTGCCTATTCCACACACTGGTGGAAGTCTGAATGAGACTGTGAACAGTAAAATGTTTATAAGCTGAAAAGTAGTGCCTGGAAGTACAGACTATCCTCGCCCCTGAGGCCCAGGCTGAAAACGCTCACCTCTGCCTGCGCTCCTCTGGCCACTTGAGATAGCTCACCCTCCTCCAAAGGCTGGTCTCTCCATGTCTCTGCCAAGTCACAAGAGATGTGGGTTCTAGGCCAAGGACTTTGTGTGTATCCAAGAATTCTCATGGATCTGTGGAGAAGGTAGGTGATCAGCTCTTTGCTCTCGCCTGCTATTTCCCCCTCCCCTTGCATATCTGGAGACTACACTCCAGATGAATCAGGATGGGAAATGGAGTCACCACCAAAACGGAGGGCCTGCACTAGAGCAGACAAGGGCCAACACGAGTACAAATAAAGGAAGTGGGCCATCTCCCTCCTTTACAGGGAGGACGCTGCGGCTCAGAGAGCCCAACTGACTTGCTCGTGGTCACAAGACAGTCGAGTGGCAAAGCCTTAAGGTTTGCTAGCCATCTGATAGCTAAAGGACTTGCAGGTTTTGCCCAGAGGGAACACCTTATGCCCTTTAATTTGGGCAACAGCTGGCCATGTATCTCTGAGCATCTGCCAGAAAATACACACAGATCTGCAGGATGCTTATGCACAGGCAATAAATAGTAAGGATTTTCAGTCTTCAAAAAAAAAAAAAAAGTTAGGTCTACGCTCCACAGTTTGACTCTTCTTCTTTGGTTGTTGGGTGGGGAGCAGACTGGGGTGGGGGTGGGGAGCAGCATGGCTACCCAACCCACAGAATGAAGCTTCAGAGATGGGACGTTGCCTATCTCGCCACCAGAGACCAACAGAAATAACTGCCTTCAGGGCTGAGATGTCATACCGAGATTTCAGATGAAAGTGCAGGCCAGGAAGTGGCTTCTGAAGCAATAGAAAGTCTATAAAGACAGCTTGCAGCCTTTCCTGTGAGCGTGTGTGTGTGCTGTGTGTGCGTGCTCGCGTGTGTGCAAGGGTACATACATGTCTGGGAAAGCAGGGAGGGAGTGGAAAGGTAATATTAAGTTAAATGGGTCTCTTAGTAGATTCGTTCTCCCTAGGAGGAAAAGGTCTTTTCCCTGATTAGGTTACCACAGCTTTTCCGACTTGATGGGATCTTAAAGATTACAGCAGCAGCTTTTCCTCCTACGCTGAATTTCTAAGACGCAGGGGGTGCATGGTAGACCCTTAAAACGGTGCAGCAGATTCCATGAGTATACGACCCACTGTGGAGAGTATTCTAATACCAGGCCTGAAAAGCAATAGAAACTTGGCTTTGCTTTTTTTTTTTTTTCTTTCATGTTATTTTAGAGGTGAGACACCTTACACAGCCAAGCGCAGGAGATGGCCTCCAGCACAAACTAACCAACAGGTTTTTTTATTCTTTGCCAGGGGAGGAAGCTGGTGAAATCGGACCCAACTTCCCAGCCCGAGACCTTGGGCTCATCATGTTGTTTTGGAGCACTCGAACTTAAAAGCGGATCATAAAGCCATGGAACAGTAGGCTGTTTTAAAAAGTATTAATAAAGTTAGATAATAATGATAAGCTGCAGAGTTGACAGTGGTTTGGATTTTTCTTCAACTGTAATCCTTAGGGTTCTGGGAGGACAGTAGCGTTGTGGAATTAGAGACTTAAGCTTGACTCCTGTTTCTGCCCTTTATCTGCTGTGTGACCTTAAGCAAGTGGCTTAACCTCTCTGAACTTCAATTTTCTTCTCTGAAAATGGCAGTGGCCTACTTGATAAGTTTGTGACAAGGATTCAACAACATCACACCATGTGGAGCCACTAACCACGGGTGTGGAACAGAGTAGGTCCTCAGTTAGTGGTAGCTGTTAACGTCCTTATTGCTAAATCTTTGGACGGAGCTCAACCCAGTAACCCTATCAGTGTTAAATGCTTACCATGTCACAATATATTATAAAGGAAATCTTTCCTCCCTCCTGGCTGGTGGTTCTGTTCCATTTGTATGTAACCCTGAGAACTCCCCTCCCATTATTCTTAACACAGAAGCAAGGGTGATCTTGCAAAAACTGCTCTGCTCACAACCCTGCCATGGTTCCCATGGCACGAGGTCTCTAAGGTCCTCCCAGCCTGATCTCCCATGACTTCTGCAACCTCAACTGCCACTACTTTCCTGTCTCCTTACTCCCATGGTCTCCTCCTGGCTGTTCTCCAAATGGGCCACGGAGACTCCTGCCCCAGGGCCTTTGTACTTGCTGTTCCCTCTGCCTGGCATTTTCTTTTTGCAAATAGCCACTTGGTGTGCTCTCTTGTTTCTCTGAGGGCTCCGCTTAAACACCACACTGTCTGTGAGACCTTGGCTAGCTATCTGCAGAAAAGACCATCGCCCACCCTGGCCCTCTCTAGCCTCCTGCCTGGATTTACTCATCTGCGTTGTAACAGAGTATCATCATCTGACACGCTTTCTAGTGTCCTTGCTTATTTCTTTCTTGCCTTCCCCTGTAACAGTATGAGGGTTCCCGGAGGATAAGCACTTCAGGCTTTGTTAACTGTTCTATCCCACATGCTTGGAACAGTGCCTGGCCCATAGTAAGAATGCCGTATACATTTGTTACATGAATGAAAAGGGAAGAATTAACAACGTGCATCTGGTATCTCAGAAATGGACTTGGTAAGTCCCGAAAGCAATTGACTGATGAAGCAGGGATAACTCAGTGAGCGTTTCTGTACTGCCGACATGAATGCCAGGTCTGGCAACGAAGATAAGCTATGGGACAAACGAAGTTGAATTCACTGAGACCGGTGTCTAGGCACAGAAAGCCTGACAGCCAATGTTCTAAACTCAGTGGGGACAGAGTTGGGAAATTTGCTAGAGGTTCTTTTTTTTTTTTTTTGAAGTTCATTCATTTATTTTCAGAGAGAGAGACCGAGTGAATGTGGGGGAGGAGCAAAGAGAGAGGGAGAGAGAGAATCCAAAGCAGGCTCCACACTGTCAGCGCAGAGTCCCGCATCGGGCTCGAACTCACGAACCGTGAGATCACGACCTGAGCCGAAATCAAGAGTCAGATGCTTTACCGACTGAGCTTCCCAGGCGTCCCTTTGCTAGAGGTTCTTAAGGAGAGTCTACCCGGTGCAAAGACCTACATCTTCCCCAGAGACGTAACAGAGTCTTGCTCCTCAAAATGTGGCCCGAAGCCCAGCCACCTCAGCATCACCTGGTTGCCCCTTAGAGGTGCAGAGTCTCAGGCCCGTCTCCCAAGATCTGCACTTTAACAGGATGCCCGGGTCATATGGCTGCACACAGAAGGTAGGAAAGCACTGGGGTAAAGGACGGTGTTCAAGGGCTTTCCCTTGGAATCCCAATCGCTGTTGTTGCCACACACTATGAGACTTTGGACAAATCATGCAAACTCCCTGCACTGCAATTTCATCACCTGCAAAACTGGGATCATAAAAGCACCTAAGTCATCGGCAAAGAAGAAGAATTACAAGAAACAACGGCTGACATGTAGCGTGCACGTGCCAGGCAAAGTTCTAAGCGTATTTACAAGTATTTATCTATTTAACCCTCACCATAAACTTGTGAGGTCGGTGCCACTATGATTCCCATTTTCTAGATGAGGAAAGGGAGGCTCAGACACGGGAAGTGACGCAGCTGGGAAGGCGCAGGGCCGGGTAAGCCCTCACCCTAGTGCCGGACTCACAGGAAGTGTTCAACTGGTGGCTGCCACTGAGCTCTTTTCGCTCGTGTTCAGATCAATGCCACGGTCTTTTCCATTACTTGGTTCTCCGGCTCCCACCTTCCCTATGGCCCTGCCGATGCCCCCTCACCCCGCCCCTTCCCGCCCCCGAACGAAGCACTGACTCATGGGATCAGGCTCTCCACCAGGCTGGCCCCTCTAGAGTCCCCCAGCCCCTCCTCCCTCTGCATCTGATGACCACCCCCGACTCAGCTTCTTTCCTACTGTTCTTTCCCCTGGATGCCTTCCCTAAGCTCGGGCTCGCGGGCCTGTCAAAGACCCTACCACACCACCTTTTTAAACCCCTCCTTCCTTCGGTGGAAAGGAAGTCTGGTGCACCTTCTGGAACGAAGTGGTGGCCAGTCTGCCAGTGCTGCCAGCACGATCGCAGCATATCACTCGACATGAGTGTGTATGTGTGAGTTAGTAACCGTGGGACAATGTGTGCACATGGGTGTGATTGAAGACGTGTATATGACAGCGTGTGTGTGTGTGTGTGTGTGTGTGTGTGTAGGCGTAGATGAACAGGAGTACTTTATAGCAAGCCAAAATACTGTACAAAACAGACAAAGTAGGTGGTGCCTGTTCACCTTACAAAAGGACTCCTCATTTGGACAAATCACTTCCTTTAATAGTTCTTTAATGAGCAAACTGAGGGCATTGAAAATATCATTCATGGGGCGCCTGGGTGGCGCAGTCGGTTGAGCGTCCGACTTCAGCCAGGTCACGATCTCGCGGTCCGTGAGTTCGAGCCCCGCGTCGGGCTCTGGGCTGATGGCTCAGAGCCTGGAGCCTGTTTCCGATTCTGTGTCTCCCTCTCTCTCTGCCCCTCCCCCGTTCATGCTCTGTCTCTCTCTGTCCCAAAAATAAATAAACGTTGGAAAATATCATTCACCTGACACCTGCTATTTCAGGAATGAGAATATCATAGAGCATGCGGTTTATAAGACACATACACATATAAGTGCACAGAAAAACACACACTCACACACCTAAATAAGGTGATCCTGGACTTGCCTAATTTGGATGGTGGTTATAAGGCAGAGCCAACGAACCTTTTCTGTAAAGGGCCAGATACTGAATATGTTCTGCCCTTGTGGCATGGAAGCAGACACAGACAACACATAAACAATTGCGTCTGCCTGTGTGCCCACGAAGCTTCATCTACAAAAATAGGCAATGCGCAAGATTTGGCTGGGGGGCTGTAACTTGCTGACTCCCATTACAAGGATTAAACAGTGTAACTTCAATGGCATACTATACATCCATTATAAAGATGGAGATGTGTGTATGGGGAGACGAAGCCATCCAACACACCGAGAGAAGTGACAAAAAGCAAATGCAAAACTCTTTGTGTTGAATTCTTCCTTGTTTGTAATATACACCCCCCCACACAAACACAAAGTATGTAGGAAATAGACACAAAATGGGTAACAGAGATAGCTCCCTCCAGTTGTGTGGGATTAAGGGGGACGGTCACTGGAGTCCCGATAAATTTTTAAGAGGCCAACCACATATGCATAACCAGAAAAACAATACAGCTTTTAAAAATACTACGCATGGGGGGCACCTGGGTGGCTGAGTCGCTTAAGCATCTGACTCTTGATTTCTGCTCAAGTCATGATCTCACAAGATGTGACATCAAACCCTGTGTCGGGCTCCATGCTGAGCGTGGAGTCTGCTTGTGATTCTCTCTCTCCCTCTCTCTGCCCCTCCCCTGCTTGGTCACATGCTCGCTCTCTCTCTCTCTCTCAAAATAAATAAACATTTAAAAAATAAAATAGTTTGTGTGTATTTTGAAAACTGTAAATCCTTCTGCAAATGCTATTATTAATATTATTATGATATACTTTGGAGAAAACTAGTGCTTTGTGGGTACAGCCGTTTCACTCTCACTTGATGCTAAGCTTTGTGAGGACAGGGACTGCGCACACACACACACACACACACACACACACACAAAGAGTACAGAGTAGGTGGCTCAGAAATGTGCACACAGTGTGGACTACTGGTGCACAAGGATCTCTGGATTAGTGTTGAGCAGTAGGATTTGTTTTCAGAAATGGCCAAAAGGTCGTAGCTTCATGTGCAAAGGCCAGGTAATAAGCCCCACATCACTGGGTATTTATTAGAAATGTCAGATTGTAATACAAAGATGCCTGCTGTTCACCAAGTTATATTTGTACCATATCTTATTTTAAAATAACTTTTCAGCAAGTTGGCATGAAAACATATATGTGACATAGGTCTAGATTGTTTAGGATAGAAATATAGGAGAGACAGAAACGTGTCATTCATTTCTAAACCAAGGTTGGTCTCCGCTCCTCTACTTTCGACAACCCACCTGGCATGACAGACTGTTGCCGGGGTCCCTCGGTGACTCATTTTGAAAACTGACCCGTGATTGGAAGTCCTCCAGCCCAGGGAGAACTTCTTATTTCACTTTCTATACCTAGATTTTCGTTCTGTCTCTGAACTTTGGCTGTGCTAGCTTAAGTAAGTTATTCCCAACTCTGGCTTATAATATCATAACCACTTACTAGCTGTGGGGATGTAGGATCCTGGAAAAATTGCCCAGCCTTCCCGTGCCTCAGTTTTACTATCTGCGAAATGGATATAACAATCACCCCTTCTTCCTAGGGTTGCTGTATGGGTTGCATGAGCTTTCTGGCACTCAGTGGATTCTCAAGGAATGTCAGCCATTACTATCACATGCTCTACCTTTCTACAGTCCCTTTCAGTTGACAGAAAGCTTTGGTGATCAAAATCTCATTTATGGAAACATTCCTCTGGGAGGTAGTGGTGGCACTATTATCACCATCCCCTTACAGAAAGGAGACGGATGCTGGGAATGGTTCGTTGATTGGCCCAAGGCCACACAGAACATGTACGAGCCCAGAGCCCAAAACCCGACCTTCTCCCTCATATCCTCTCAGCTCCTTAGATTCCGTGCATAGGTACAGTAAAACCTTGGTTTGTGAGCATAATTCATTCCAGAAACATGCTTGTCATCCAAAGCAAATTTCAAGAACCTTCGGCTCAGTTGTGATCACATGACGTTCGGCGTCACGTACCACTCGTGTCGCAAGACGGCTCTCATTTATCGAGTTAAAATGTGTTAGAAATGTTCGCTCGCCTGGCGGAATACTTGCAGAACGAGTTACTCACAATCCAAGGTTCTACTGTATTTTCTGGGTACCTGCCCTTCAATGGGCTTAGGGAATCAGCATCAGTCCTGACCCTGGAGGACATGACAGCGAGGTCAGAGACCGAGAGTGCTATAGTGCTTCAGACCCAACTAGCTACCACACAGTGAAATAAATAATATACGAAGGTGTGCTCAGGATCCTGCGGAAAGACCAGATGGAGAGCCGGGATGGCATAGCCCATCTTGAAGGCCTTACCGCAACAGGCCAGTCTTTCATGCTATGAAATGAAAGTGTTTAGATTTTAAATCTCTTTTCAGAAATATCTTTAGAAGGAAGAAAAAAGATAGACAATTTAGCATCCAGAAGGCCTTTCTTCATGTTCCACATGTGGGCTGTACGATGTTCCTATCACCTTATCCCCCCAAAGAAAGGAAATTACATTGGTAGGTTTATAACACATCCGCTACATGCACTGAGAAGGTTGCAGGGCAAAAATGAGTAAGTGTAAGAGACAGATGTCCTAGAGGGTTCCAAAAATAGGCAGATCCTATATTATGACGGGGAAAAAAGGGCACTATAGGTCAGGAGGCTTCAGTCTGGGTTTGCGCTCTGCTAAACAGCTCACCGCACAACTGTACGTGAGTCATTTCCCTCCTCTAGTGGCTCTATTGGTTGGTCTCAAAAGGCTTTTCCAGCATTAATGTTATAGGGTACCATGCTATCCAGGAATATCTGAAACATCTGCTATTTAATAATGGACCTTTTATTGGAAAACCTCATTGCTGAATTGCATCTTGAAATTTTTCTTGGGAATATGAAGGAGTTAGAACAGGGACCATTAGGCAAGAGGATGTTTTCTCATATTTCTTTACAGGGATCCTCACCCTCCATCTTTCCTCTCTGTACTTGAGATTAAATTAAGGATGTTAGTTCTAGTTTTCCCCAACCATTGCCACAGACAGTAAATAAACTTTCATCCTTGCAACTGGCTGTGTAAAAACACCTACAGATTAAAACTCACACTCTGCTGCGCAAATTATTCAATTGGGTATACATTTGTGTAAGCAGTCACGTATAGGCACCGATCTCTCTTTTTTCTTCTCTTCTCTTTCCTTCCCTCCCTTCCAGTCTTCCCACTCCCCCATTCCATGCCCGTTGCCATTTAAGAAGTGATCTTCCCTTCTACTTAAGTGCCACCAACATTCTCAAACAACATATGCCATGATTGATAAAATAATAATGAGCCAACTCAAGGGTTTGGGTTATCAGAGCTCAAGGGTTTGGGTTATCAGGCACTTTTCCATCACTTTCCAAGAACCATGCTTGCCTCGCTTTGTGGCTGCCCTCAGAGAATCATTCATCTGCCATCTCTGATCTATACAATCCCAAATGGCATCTCTTACAGAAGAAATCTGGTTCCAGGGTTTCCCACGGCCACCAGGCCAAATCCTTCCAACACAGGGGTTCTCAGCAAAGAAGACTTATCTTGGGTCCAAGGCCAAGCTGGGTAGGCAGGGGGAGCAGCTGTGTGAAGAGACTTCCATGTATTTCATTTGCTTCCCCTTCGGTCTCCTCAGACTCTGGAGGTTTCCCCAGCACGGTCCTTACACCTGTCCCAACAAGGACGCAACCCTTTTCCACAGTCATTACACTAGAAGACGGAGCCTTAGAACTCCCTAAGGCAAGCACATTTTTGTTTCCTGCTCTCTCTCTCCCTGTTCACCTTTCCTTCTCCTTTGAATCTTTTATCCTTTTCATTTCCTTATGATTTTGGCAATCTGAACTTTTCCAGACAGTTCCATTTCCCATTTTTCTCTGTGTGCCCTAATTATTGGCAGCAGCAGCACCATCACCACAGCCCACAGTCACTGAGAACTTTTTCTTTTTCTAAAGCTTATTTATTTATTTTGAGAGAGTCAGGGACAGTGGAGGTGGGGGAGGGGCAGAGGGAGAGGGAGAGGGAGAGAGTCCCAAACAGCCTCCTCACTGTCAGCGCAGAGCCCGATGCCGGGCTCGAGCTCACAAAACCGTGAGACCATGAGCTGAGCCGAAACCAAGAGTCAGATGCTGAACCAACTGAGCCACCCAGGTGCCCCTACTGAGCACTTATTATATGCCAAGTGCCATGCTAGACCTTCACTTTCATGACCCTGTATTTACCTCACCAAATCCACGTCAGGAAAGGTACTATTAGTGGCCCAGGTCTATGTAGATGAATCAACTGAGACAGAGCTTACGTATCTTGCCTAAGGTTACATAGCTAATAAGTGACAGAGCCAGGATTCAGGACCAGATCTCTCTGGATGCCATGCACTTAACCACTATACTATATGGCCTCAATTACTGTCATATCATGTGACTTAGAAAATATGGGCCCCAATATTCTGGTTTAGATTTATCAGTGGGCTGCATGGGCATTTTCAGTCATACCAGAGAAGTCTGCTGAATGATATCCAAAATGCCTAGGAGTAACTTTAATTAGAACCACGTGAGACTGACAGAAAGAGAGCTATAAAACTTCGCCGAGAACTACATGGAAAAAAGACCCAAATAAGCAGGAAGACATACCACATTCCTAAATTGGAAACCTGAATATGACAGACAGAAATCAATTTGGTCTCAAATTATTTATAATTTTAGTTGCATTCCCATCAAAACGCCAACAGGATTCTTTTGGGAACGTCACAAAATAATCCTAAGATTTAGGAGGAAAAACAAATGAAAGAAAATTACATAGAAAACTTTGCAAAAGGAGTAATGGAGGGGAATTAGCCTTATCAGATATTAACATTTTTATTTAGAGTCCACTGCATTCAAACTACATGTTATAAGTCTGTAACTCTGTAACTATTAAAGCACTAGGATGCCAGAACAAATTTAGATGTACAAATCAATGAAATCATTTATATCTTCCATGCTTATCCTACGATGTATGCGAAACTAATATATGATAAAGGAGGCATATCAGATCAAGAGAAAGAAAAAGGTTATTAATAAATGGTATTGGGACAAGTGGTTAACTATCTGGGGAAAAATAGATGGAATTCTTAGGACATACCATGAAGTAATTCCTAGATAGATTATTAGGTTAAATGGTAAGAAAATTCAAGTCATAAAACTAGAAGAAAACAGAAATAAATATTTATCAAATCTCTAAGAGGAATAGGAATTTCTAAATTTAGAAATAATGTAAGAAATAATTTAGAACATTAATGAATTTGACTTTATACATATTAAAAACTCCTCTAAAACAACCAAAGTGTTCAAAGTTAAAAGGCAGTTTGCAAACTGATAAAAAAATTTTCATAGTAAAGAAAGCAAAGGATTCCTAACTTTAAAATATAAATCATTCGGGGCGCCTGGGTGGCTTAGTCGGTTAAGCGTCCGACTTCAGCTCAGGTCATGATCTCGCAGTCTGTGGGTTCGAGCCCAGCGTCGGGCTCTGTGCTGACAGCTCAGAGCCTGGAGCCTGTTTCAGATTCTGTGTCTCCCTCTTTCTCTGACCCTCCCCTGTTCTTGCTCTCTCTCTGTCTCAAAAATAAATAAATGTTAAATTTTTTTTTTTTAAATATAAATCACTATTATAAATCTATAAGGAAAATACAATTCTCAAATAACTGGACAAGCTACTGAACATATATTCATTGGACACATACGACATTTCAAGAAATGTGCTAGGCACTGAGGAACGTTGGGTTTATAACAACTAATCTGCCTCATGAAGTGTTTGAAATACACAGGGAGACAAACATGAAACAGAATGGCACAACTAAGCGCGATAGTTGCCATGAAAGAAGTTTGAATGAAGTAGAAGTGGAACACAAGGAAGGTAGGGGAATAAAGTTTCATGGAAAAAGGGACTCTTGACCTACTTTTGAAGAGAAGTTGATGTTCCTCAGCTGGACAGGAGAGGCAATATAAGGGTTTTCCAGAAAGACAGCACAGCTTAGGTAGACCCAGAGATGCGCTATGCATGTAGTGCATACAGGTGTGTGATGTTGGATTGGAGTGAGACTTGTAGCTGGAGCCATTGGAGTTATAGTTACAGCACATAACATGGCAGACCTTAATCTTTAGCTTCCAGGCAATGGAGAGCCCAGGAGTTGTGAAGCAGGCAATGCTATGAACAAGCACACCTTTTAGAAAAAGCACTCTGCATTCAGGAGAAAGGAACACGGGAGGGCAGCAAGATAAGAGGTCATGAGACCAGTAGAGTGGTTGTTAAAGCAACTCAAGCTAGAAATTATAAGACCCTGTTTTAGGACAATAGCACTGGGGAAGGAGAAATGTGCAATTCTAAAGATGTTAAGGACAGTCCAGGGGCACCTGGGTGGCTCAGTCAGTTAAGTGTCTGACTTCGGCTCAGGTCATGATCGCATGGTTCGTGAGCTCGAGCCCCACGTCAGGCTCTGTGCTGACAGCTCGGAGCCTGGAGCCTGCTTCGGATTCTGTCTCCCTCTCTTTCTGACCCTCCCCCACATGCACACTGTCTCACTCTCAAAAATAAACAAACATTAAAAAAAATTTTTTTAAAGATGTTAAGGACTGTCCATAAAAGAAATCCAAGTAGCTAATATGGAAAATATGTAAAACTGTAACAGTAGTTGAAGAAATACAAATTAAAAATTTTAAAGATACCACTTTTTGAGTTACTACATAAATCAAAATATTTTAAATATGACAATATGCAATACTAACAATGTTGAGGTTAAACCTATTGTTATATGTTGGTTCAATAACCACCTAAGTTTCAAATAATATGAAAATGGTTATGTTAACTGTGGTATGTCTACTGTATGGAATATCATGCAACTTATAAGGACATTGCTGAAAATTTTGTAATGATGTGGGTAAATGCTTACGCATCTACAGTCATGCATTCAGTCAACAAAGACTTATAGATCATTTACTATGCACCAGGCACTGCATACAGGCTGGTTGTACAGCATTGAAAATTATATAAGTGGTTCCCATACTCAGGAAATTTAGTCTCTAGTGGATGAACAACAAAGCAATTTATTTAAACAAACAATACAAAATGATGACGGGTGCTATGAAGGAAGAGGCCATGGTGTCAAGACTGAGAATAAAAGGTAGGATGGGGTGAATATCTCAAGGGGAAGAAGCCAGGGAAGATATTTCTGAGATGACATCTGAGCAGAGATTCATGGATGAAAAGGAGATAGACATAGGACGACCAGGAGAAGTGACAGTTAACAGAAAAGAAAAGGACAATGTGAAGGCATTGAGAAACAAAAACTCAGGGTGTTTGATTCATTGAAAGAAGATCGTTTGGATTTGGAAGTGGTGTAAGAGTGATAGGAGTGGTAGGAGGTAAAGGTAGAGACGTGGGCAGAGGCTTGACCAGGCAGGGGTTTGCAGACCATAGTTCTATTCTAAGTGCAATGGAAAGATATTTCCATTTTTATTTTTTGAATGGGAAACACATCCACACAGTTCAAAGGTCCAAACAATTAAAAAAAAGGTTTACTGTGATGAGTCTCTCTCTCACCCCTGTACTATCCACTGGATACCTCGTGCTACTCAACTACAAGTAATCATTTTCATTCGTTTCTTAGGAATCCTTTCAGTCTTGATGCAGATCAAATGTAAATTGTTGATTTGTCTCTAGGTCATCTGCCAAAAGTTGTATCAGACATACTACTTATTCCATACATTGGTTTTATTTCATTTAATAGTAGTTTGGAGCTCTTTCCATTTCATTACATGGCTGCCTTCCTCATTCATTTTTATAGTTGTATAGTATTTCATCATGTACCACAATTCATTTAACCAGTTGATAGTTATCTGGTTAAAGATTTTTTTTTAACCACATAATGATTTATCTTTTAGAAAGATAATAATGGATGCTGTGTAGAGAATGGGTTGGAAGGTGCAAGAGTTAAAAACTATTCTCATAGCCAAGTAAAAGAGAATATTTGCTAAGCCCAAGGAATAGCGATAGAGATATACAAAAGACAGGAAACCATCAATATCCTAGAGAAGAAAACAGGCATCATCCTCTTTGACCTCAGCCATGGTAACTTCTTACTAGACACGTTGCCGAAGGCAAGGGAAACAACAGCAAAAATGAATTATTGGGATCTCATCAATATAAAAAGCTTCTGCACAGAGAAGGAAACAATCAGCAAAACTAAAAGGCAGCCTACGGAATGGGAGAAGATATTTGCAAATGACATATCTGATAAAGGGTTAGTATACAAAATCTATAAAGAACTTACCAAACTCAACACCCAAAAAACAAATAATCCAGTTAAGACATGGGCAGAAGACATAAAACAGACATTTCTCCAAGGAAGACATCCAGATGGCCAACAGACACATGAAAAGATGCTCAACATCACTCATCATGAGGGAAATACAAATCAAAACCATGATGAGATACCACCTCAGACCTGTCAGAATGGCTAAAATTAACAACACAAGAAACAACAGGTGCTGGCAAGGATGTGGAGAAAGCTGAACTCTCTTACACTGTTGGTGGGAATGCAAACTGGGAAAGCCACTCTGGAAAGCAGTATGGAATTTCCTCAACAAGTTAAAAGTGGAACTACCTATGATCCAGCAATTGTACTACTAGGTATTTACCCAAAGGATACAAAAATACAAATTCGAAGGGACACATGTACCCTGATGTTTACAGCAGCATTATCAACAACAGTCAAGTTATGGAAAGAGCCCAAATGTCCCTGAACTGACAAACGGATAAAGAAGATATAGTATATAAATATACAATGAATATTACTCAGCCATCAAAGAGAATGAAATCTTGCCATTTGCAATGACATGGATGGAGCTAGGGTGTATTATGCTGAGTGAAATAAGTCAGGCAGAGAAAGACAAATACCGTATAATTTCACCAATATGTAAAATTTAAGAAACAAAACAGATGAACATATGTGAAGGGAGAAAAAGAGAGGGAAACAAACCATAAAAGACTCTTTATAATAAAGAACAAACTGAAGGTTGATGGAGGAAGGTGGGTTGGGGATGAGCTAAATGGGTGATGGTTATTAAGGAGGGCACTTGTGCTAAGCACTAGGTGTTATATGGAAGTGATGAATCACTAAATTCTACTCCTGAAAACAATATTACACTATATGTTAACTAGCTAGAATTTAAATAAAACTTTGAAAAAAAGAACAGAAGATTAATTAATTAATTAATTTAAAAAGGGGGAAACTGGGAAGGAGTATGTGAAACTATACTTTCCAAGCAGATTTTCTGTAAACCTAACATTACCATAAAAAAAGGCTAGGGGCACCTGGGTGACTCAATCAGTTAAGTGTCCGACTTTGGCTCAGGTCATCATCTTGCAGTTTGTGGGTTCGAGCCCTGTGTTGGGCTCTGTGCTGACAGCTCAGAGCCTGAAGCCTGCTTCAGATTCTGTGTCTCCCTCTCTCTCCGCCCCTCTTCTGCACGCTCTCTCTCTCTCTCTCAAAAATAAAAATAAACATTAAAAAATAAAGGCTACTATTTTAAACTATTGTTTTTAAAATTTGTTTTGAGAGACAGAGCATGAGTGGGGGAGAGAATCCCAAGCAGGCTCCGCACTGTCAGTGCACAGCCCAATATGGGGCTTGATCCCATGAACTGTGAGATCGGGACCTGAGCTTAGATCAAAAGCTGGACATTTAAATGACGGGCCACCCAGGCAACCCAAAGCTACAATTTTTTAAAAGGCAAAAAACTGGGTCAATTCAAGATATAATGTAGGGTAGAATAGACCAGATTTGGTGATGGACTGGATGTGAGAGGTAAGGGAAAGAGAAGCATGAAAGTTGACTCTTTAGCTTTGAGATTAAGCCACTGGTTGAGAGTGGTACCACTTGCTAAAATGGCCAAGGTTGGAGGAGGCAAGTGTGGGAAGGGGAAGTCAAGAGCTCTGTGCAGACCTGTTGTGTTTGAGATGCCTATGAAACATTCAGGTTGAGATGTCAAGTAGGCAGCTCAATTTGTGAACTTGGATCTTGAAGTTTGTGCTAGAGATATAAACATGAGGGACATTACAGCATTAGTATCCAAAATATGTAAAGAACTTCTACAACACCCCCAAAAAACACAAATAATCCAATTAAAATATGGACAGAAGACATGAAGAGAAATTTCTCCAAAGAAACATCCAAGCGGCCAACAGACACATGAAAAGATGCTCAACATTATTCATCATCAGGGAAATTAAAATCAAAACTACAATGAGATATCCCCTCATACCCATCAGAATGGCTAAAATCACCAACATAGGAAACAACAGGTGTTTGCAAGGACACAGAGAAAGGGGAACCCTCTTGCACTGTTGATGGAAATGCAAACTGATGCAGTCATTCTGGAAAACAGTATGGAGGTTCTTCAAAAAGCTAATAGAACTACCCTACAATCCAGCAATCACACTACTGGGTATTTACCCAAAGAATACATAAACACTAATTCAAAGGAATACATGCACCCTTATGTTTACAATAGCATTATCTACAATAGTCAAGATATGGAAACAGTCCAAGTGTCCATCTATAGAGAAATGGATAAAGAAGATGTGGTGTATATATAGACAATGGACTATTATTCAGCCATAAAAAGAATGAAATCTGGCCATTTGCAGTGATGTGGATGGAGCCAGAGAGCATAATGCTAAGCAAAGTAAGTCAGTCAGAGAAAGACAAGTATCATACAATTTCACCCATATGTGGAATCTAACAAACAAAACAAATGAGCAAAGGGGGAAAAAAAGGAGAGAGAAGTCAATAAATAGACTCTTAACTACAGAGAATGCACTGATGATTACCAGAGGGGCGGTGGGGAGGGGGATGGGCGAAATAGGTGACGAGGATTAAGGAGGGCATTTGTCCTGATGAAGCACACGGTGACGTATGGAAGTGTTGAATCATTGTATCGTACACCTGAAACTAATAGTAGACTGTATGTTAACTAACTGGAATTAAAATTTTTAAAAAGCAATGTGGGAGACATCTGCATGTCATTTTTATTTAAAGTCATGGCAATGGGTAAAATCACCAAAATGTGAATGCAAAGTAAGAGAAGAGGAGGAGGACAACAGCTGTGCCGAATCCCAATATTTGATGGTCGTATAGAGAGAGCTATGTTGACAAAGGATACTAAGAACAAGTGGGAAGTGAATCAGGGGGAAAGTAGGAGAATGTGGTAACAGAGAAGCCAAGGGAAGTGAGTGTTTCAAGAAGGAAGTGGTTGACGGTGTGGGCTGATGCTGATAGGTCAAAACAGATGAGAACAAAGAATGGTAAGTAAAAAAAAAAAAAAATCAAAGTACAAGACTGTAAACACCCTTAATTATATATGTGTGTGTTTATATACCATCTAGGCATATATAATTTATATAACTAATTATTTTAATTAATTTCATTTTAATTAATATACATATAATATAGACATATAATATAATAAAAGTGTCTATATGGTATATAACTATATATGTGTGTTTATATACCATATATAGACATCTGCAAATATATACCTACATATACACACACACATATATATATATATTATATACAGACACATATACATACACGTATACAATGACCCATAGAAAAGTCACGATGCATAGACAATAAATGAAAGGAAATATGTTATAATATTATCAATAATCAACTTTCAGAAGTCAGGTTATAGGATTCCTTCCTTTATCTCATTTTTCTGTATTTTCCCAGTTTCCTGTAATGAATGTTCATTTCTTTGATAATAGAAAACTGCATTAAAAAATAAGAGATTTCTTAGCTGACCTTGATGTGGGAATAGAAACCTTCCCTGACTTGGGAATAGAAATGTAGCATGACTACAGATGTGTTAGAAGACTATGAAAATGGCTTCTGTTTGGGAAATGAAACTTGTACCTTCTTGGAGGCTTTTTCAACAGGTGGATGCTATGCGGATGGAGTGTCGGGACAGGACAGGACAGGACAGGACAGAAGAGGAGAGGAGAGGAGAGGAGAGAGGAGAGGAGAGGAGAGGAGTAATGTGAGCTCAGAAACCTGGCCCTTCTGCAAGCCCTTAAGCCTTCTTTTTCTGCTCTACTAACTTAATCAAGAGTCAGACTGCCATAGCTTTTATCTTGAAATTGGAGCAGACTAAGACAAATTCTCTTCAGTGCAAGTAAGATAAGCTTAGAGAGTTCAACTTGAGCCACTGCCTACTGGGAGCTGCCTCTAAAATTTGCATTACACCAATCCCCCCACGTCCACTGTGGCCCTGAGTAACTTGCTGAAACACCAAGTCCCAAGGATGTCACCCAGAAGGCAACAGCTCTGATTTACTCACAAATTTCAATCTTGCCCCTTGTGCAGACACCACAGTAGTCACTGCCTTGACCACTCCAAGAAAATAGTCCCCTGAGCACATATGGAAGTTAGCTCTCCAGAGGGTCATAAGACTGCGTTTGGCTAGCAGGTGGTCAAGGTCGAGCAAGTCTAGGCAAGTTCCTGCTTTAATTTTCCAGAGCAGCCATTGCCAGACTTGATAAGTGCCCAGTCTTGGCAACACGAAAAGTTCCCACAGACCTCCACCCAAGGCTAAGCCACTGCCAACACCCCAAACAAGTATTGTACTAAGACTTGGGGCACCGGGCTGGCTCAGTCAGTTGGGCGTCCGACTTTGGCTCAGGTCATGATCTCATGGTTCGTGAGTTCAAGCCTCGCGTTGGGCTCTCTGCTGTCAGCACAGAGCCCACTTCGGATCCTTTGTCCCCCTGTCTCTTTGCCCCTCCACTGCTCATTCTCTACTCTCTGAAAACAATAAACTTAAAAAAAAAAAAAAAAAGACTCAGTGGCAAGACAAGCCCTGCCAGTAAGTGGGGGTAGAGGCCTCACTCCTCCCTTCCTCCTCCTGCCTCACCCTTCCACAGGCCCTACCCCACAAAGGATCCCACTCATTTCACTGCCTATGGTAGGCTCAATAAAGCTTCCTCTCCTAGGATGTCTGTGACCTAATTCCTGGAACCGGTGGAGATATTACCTTACCTGGGAAAAAAAAGGGGGGGGGGGCACTTTCATTTGTCATGGATTGTTTGGCAGTTTTGATTTTTTTCAATACTGCATTAAAATGTTGTTTACCATTGGGGGGAGAAATCTCAGCAATCAATAGTGATTTTCGAAGCTTCCTTAAATTGTGCGCCCTAGGCAAGTACCTCACCCTTGTTCCAACCTTGTGTAGACTAACAGAACTAATCACACTGTTGTTTAATTACTCCTTTTTAAATCTGTCTACTCCCTAGACTGTTATCCCTTTAAGAGTTTAGGTGAAACAGCAGTTTCACTTCTGTATCCCTGGCACCTAGCAAAGGGCCTGGCATAGAGGAGGTGCTCAGGAAATGTTACACGAATGTATGAGAACCAGTAAGAGGTATTATTTGAGTTTTCATGTGGATTAAGGTACATAAATAAGGTATTAGATGAAAAGTACAGGATACACACATATATGTGCATATATGACCATACACGTTTGTACATGCACAGCATATATAAAAAGAAATTTCTGTAGCTATCACTGAATCCGTTGAGGAGATTACAGGCTGCTGGCACTTGTTCCAGAGCTGCAGGTATCTACGGGTTGTTTTATTTTATTTTATTTTTTGATATTTATTCATTTTTGAGAGAGACACACACAAAGTGTGAGTGGGGGAGGGGCAGAGAGAGAGGGAGACACAGAATCCAAAGAAGGCTCTAGGCTCTGAGCTGTAAGCACAGATCCCGACGTGGGGCTTGCTTATACCCATGAGTCCTGAGATCATGATCTGAGCTGAAGTCAGACGCCCAACTGACTGAGCCACCCAGGCGCCCCTACAGGTTTTTCTCAGAGTACTCTGATCCTGGAGAAGGTGCCCAGGGTCGTAGGCCATAAAATCCCTGCATCATATTCCAGCCAAACAGAGTGAACCAGAACCTTCCACTAGTATCCCCTTGTGTAGTTGTAGAATGCGATCAACCCTCCCTGCAGGAGGATGGAACTCACCTGACTTTGGAAGGCCTCCCCTGAGCCACGCTGATCATATGGAGGGGAGGAAAATGGCAAGTGCACAAATTTTGGGGCCCAGATTGGCTCCCGGAGATGCAGATATCCAAGCCAGCAGGAGAGCCGGGGGGGTGGGGGGTGGGGGGGAAGAGCTTGCATTGGAATAAACCGGCACGAGATAGGAATCAAGCTGGGTGCAGGTTGCCCAGACTGAAATTTTCACATGCTGGCTGTGGTAGGTTGAATAATAGCCCCCTGAAAGACATCCACGTCCTAATCAATCCCGGTAACCTCTGAATGTTATGTTATACGGTGAAAAGGGACTTTGCACATGTGATTAAGTTAAGGCTTTTACGATGGAGAGATTACACTGCCTAATCCGGGCAGGCCCTAAATGCAATCATACGTACCCTGTAAGAAAGAGGTGGAGGGGGATCTGACACACAAAGAAGAGGAGAGGACAGTGTGCCCATGGAAGCGGAGGCTGGAACTCTGTGGCCACAATCTAAGGACTGCAGGTGGCCCTCAGAAGCCGGAAGACACAAGGAAGGGATTCTGCCCTAGGGCCTCCAAAGGGGGTGGGGCCCTGCCGACACCTCGATTTCAGTTCAGTGAAACTGATTTTGTGCTTCGGGCCTCCAGAACTGCGAGCAAACACGTCCTGTCACTCGACACTGCCAAATTTGTGTTCTTTTGTTACAGCAGCCACTGGAGACTACTATACCAGCTTACCAGTGGTGGTTTTGGGGGCTGGAGAGTGCCCTAAACTTCAGTCAGGAGATCTGAGCTCGAATCGTTGTTCTGCCGAGCGGGGTAGTCATTTCGCCACCCCCAGCCTTGATTTCTCAATCTGTGAGTTAGAGATAACCCTGTCTCGTTTACAGGGCTCTTTGGAGAATTGCTACAGTGACGGTGAATGTTTGCCGGGGCTTACCCCATGCCAGGCACAGCACCGGGCGCTTGGCATGCATTTGCTCCTTTACACTTCACAACCATCCGGACAGGCAGGTGTTGCCATCTCCTTTGGACAGTGAAGAAATGAGGCTCAGCCAGGTTCTAAGATTCCCCCGGGGGTACAGCGCTACCACCCGGAGGCAGGATGCACTCCCAGGGCTGCTGGACCTCGGAGCCTCCATTCTCTCCTGTGCAGCTGTCTCACCTCCAAGACGGCCTGAGCAGCATTAAACAACCGAGGGGAGGTTAAAAGGCTTTGCAAACTGTAAGGTGCTGGAAAACATAAGATTGTTTGGGTGGATGTTTGGAGTGTTCATTTCATTCCTAAATTTGGACACGGAAACACAGAAATGAGAACCCTTAAGTACTGGCCTCCTTATGGGACGCCCGGGTGGCTCAGTCGGTTAAGCTTCGGACTCTTGATTTCAGCTCAGGTCGTGATCTCACGGTCCGTGAGTTTGAGCCCGTGTTGGGCTCCGCGTGGATAGCATGGAGCCTGCTTGGGATTCTCTCTCCCTCTCTCTCTGCTTCTCCCTCTCTCTCTCTCTCAAAATAAATAAACTTAAAGCAAAGCTTCTCTCTCTCTCAAAATAAAGAAACAAACTTAAAACAAAAAAAGAATTGCCCTCCTTAAAACTGGAATTGTTATGAGGGAAAATGGTTGACCCTCATCCTTACTTCCAAACTCTCCTAGGTGATCAATCCTGAGTGAAAAAGCACAGAAAAATGTCATACTTCTGCACACACAAACTTGAGCTACCCCAATTAGGGGGCAAGTTTTAGTTTGTACTTTTAGGCCACACACGCTCCATTGAACACATTCCCCGATCTAATGCTGATTTCAACTTCCTCACATTAGCTTTAGCTCTTTTTTCTATTTTGTAATCGTCTAATCTGTAATTTTCTAGGCTTGTCTAAAATCCCTGCCATGGTATGTTCATTCACAGGAATCCAATACCTCCAGGAGCCAGAAACACCTGTACTACACTGTATTTATATAAACATAATTTCTTTATTTCTCTTTTCTCTTCCTAGACTGCCTGTAATGCACGCCAAGACAGGAGATAGGTAGCTTGTTGAATTCACACATGCCTTTAATTAAATTAGAAGATAACTTCAGGGTAGTTCAAAGGCTGGGGTTGAACACTAAGTCCTAACTTGTAAATTCCAAATCTTTGCTGCGTTGACACCATTTTCTAATAACTGCGAGACAGGCTGGAACTGAACAGCATCTCTGGTTGGCTTAATGAAGTTTAGGGAAATAAGCTCATTAATGCAGCTTTAGAAGGAACTTCCATTTTCTACATCACAAGACATGATTTTTACCATCTTTCAGCACTAACATTAAAATCTTTTAGATTCTACCAAGATGCCAACTCACAGAGTGTGTGGAAATCCAGAAGTTCGTCTAATTGCTTATAAAATGCAATTGCCATCGTATCCTTTCTCAGTGTGGGACTGGAAACAGCATCTCTCTAACTGTGACTGGGAGCCGGGCACTGTGTTTCCCTCTGTTTTGTGGTTTAAGTAAATGGTAATTAAGAAAAGAAAGAAGAGGTGGAAAGTTGAATCGAATGCTCCCTGTATGACTTGGAGGAAAAAATAAAGAGTCAAATTAGTGTAAATCTTTAGTGATTCAAAGAATTCAACAGACTTGTTTAAAATGTCAATCCAACCAGGCAGTCATCATTGGGAACACATGATAATAGTTATACAGTCATATTTTACATTTATGCCACACTTAAGATCTTTTGAAAGCACTTTTATACTTCTTTCTCATTTAAAGTGATAAAAAGCAACACAACAATCCTGACGATGTTTCTTGCCCTTGTTTCACATTCTAAGAAAACATTTTGACAGGTTCCGACCCTGCTCATCATGGGATTTTTTACATTTGTTGTAATTTTTAAAAAATTACTACACTTCAACAGTAATCATCTTTATTAGTAAGGGTTTTTGGGGTTTTTTTTGCACCTCTTCAATTCCATGCCCAGTGCAAGTACCTCGCTCACCTCCTCCTAGCCTTCCTTGACCTTGACTCTGACTTGTGTCTAAAAGCTGCATGAACTGAATAAGTATTTATAAGGTGATGCCGCGCGTGAACATGGACATTGTACTTGAGCTTTATAGTCCCTCAAAACGTGGGCAAATTCATTGAAGGAGAGGAAAACTGGGGTGGGAGAGTGAGTCAGAGGTCAGGAAGCGCCATCACCAGGACCCCGGTGCACATCTTCCAGCAGTTCGGAGTGGGTGCTGATGTGCGTCCCTGGTGTCCTTGCATGTGGAGCTGGGACGGTCTGGTAGCAGTGAGTGGAGAAGAGACTGCAGAACGAAGACAAAGAGTGACCGGCTTCTCCCCCACCCCCGTCAACCGTGGCCCTGGTTTGTGGGTCGATCCTGCTGCAGCCAGCCTGCTTTTATTGAGTCTACAACACACTGGTCTTGATCTATTCGGACCTTTGTTTACCTGGTACAGTCACAGCTCCCCCACTGAGCAAGTGCCTGTAGGGTGTAGCTGGTTACAGCTGGACAGGAACAGTCAGCTGCGTTTAGGATGGCCACTCTTTGGTTCTATAAAAGCTGCCTATTTGGGAAAAAAATGAGCAACTACCTGAAATGCAAACTCAGTCCATGCAAAACCCAAGTAATAACACAACCATGCCCTTCAACAGAATTTACTGGTTATTAATTAAGCTTATGATAGAAATAAGGAGCACGCCATATCAGCCTCTCCACTGGGGAAAAAATTCATGAGATTTGAAAAGCAATGTGTGTTTCACAGACAAAGAGAAAAGATGGCTAAAATACTAAGAAACTTAGATAAATTAAACTGAAAACCTATAACCAATTAAAACCTGTAACTAACAATGCTTTTCATATATAGCATGCTGAAATTCTAATGCCTACAAAGATTACAGTTAGCTTGACCGGAGTTCTCTCCTATTGTAGAGGACAGTGGCAAAAGGTGGGGCGGGAGACTGATGTAAAGGAAAGTGCGCAGGATTGAAGTCAAGTAGATTTGGATTCCTGTCCCACCTCTGCCACTGACAATACAACTTTGGTCTATTTCCCTGAGCCTCTGCTTTCTCGTCTATAAAATGGGGATATTATCCACCGCATAAGGCTGCTAAAAATATCAAATGAATATCCGATGTAGGCATAGGCTGATACTGTGCCTCCATCTCCCACCATCAACCAAAGGAAGCAAAGGTAAGCCTGTGGTGGGATCCATACCTGAAAGCTACAGACAGTATATTAAAAAGAATATATGATCTTTAGTTGTTTGATGCAGTAAACATTTTATTAAACTGGACAGTCAGGAAAGTACTGCAGTTAAATTTGGAAAATAGTTGCAGCATTTCTGGTTCCAGATGACTGCCTGATCACATGTTTTACTTCTTCGTCCTGCGAGTACCCAATCAAATGACAGGAAACACGTACTGGGAAGCAGCACAGTGTATTGTGTAGGACCAAACTCCCTGGTGTCATCCAAAATATTTATGGAAGAAGGCTGAAGGGAGGTGGTGGACACTTTCTTTGGCAGAGCCCCCTAGAGGCTCCAAACTTTCTTTGGCAGAGCCCCCTAGAGGCTCCAAACTCAGAGTCACCAAGTACTTGAGCAAAAATGGGCTGTGGGACAGCAATCAGGGTGGCCACATTAGAGGACTATCAATGGGTAACAGAGGCAGTTGTCCTCTCCCCCTCTTCCATGTATACAAAGTAGCCAGCTGCCATATTGGTTCCTAGCTGGAGTCCCAAGACCTGTTTCCTGAGCAGAGTAATACATTTGCCTGGAGAAGGCAGGGTGCAGAGTAGGAGGACACTATGTCTCATGTGGAAGAGAAACAGACAGACAAACAAACAAACAAACAAACAAGGAGAGGCAGTTCCACCAAGGAATGAAATACATTAAAGTCTACTACTTCTACAATAAAGTCAGAAATACTTTGAAAGACTTCAAAGCAAAGACCTCCTCACTTTAGCATGTCTATGGAGAAGTACTTTCGATCCAGACGGTAGCTTGTCGGTACAACTATAAAAGAAACTCATGCCAGCTACTGTACTAATCAATGCAGTTCTTCATTCATAAATCATAGATAACCAGATGTTTGAGGAAAACCAACAGCATAAAAGAGAAGAACCAACATGAATAAACAAAACAAATGACCCCAGAGGAAATAGATTATGCCAGGAACAGAAATCAAGAAAGAGCTCCTAGGAAAAAGGAGCAATAACAGAATAAGAAAGTTCTTAGAAATTTTTCAAAAAGACTCCAGATTTTTGTAAGTAGAAGGGCTAAATAACAAAAATTTTATAGCCTGAGATAGCAGGATGGCAAATACAAGCAAAAAGGTAAAAAATATTTATAGATCCAGAAGCTCCAGTATTTACCTAATAGGAGTTCTAGAATAAAATGAACAGTAGTGGTTAGGACATAATAGAGGGAAAAAATTCATAGGTGGAGGAAATACAGGAGTCCTTGGATGAAAAGGACCCTCAGAGTACCAAACAGGATTTTAAAAATGGCCCATATGTATTCATGTTGAAATTTCAGTTTGCTAAGGATAAATAGAAAATCACTTGGCTTCCGGGATACCTCACTCACAGTGGATTTCTCTCCTAGGTCACTAGCCATTCCTTCCTAGTCTTGTTTGCTGGTTCCTTATCTCCACAAACTTGAAACATTAAAGTGACCCAGGGTTTAGTTCCTGTTTCCCTTCTCTTTTCTCTCTCTTCTTACTTCCTAGATAGGATCATCTAATATCATGCATTCAAGTACCATTTACAGGATGAGTCCTATCTTTATACCTCCATCCTGTATTTCTCTCCCAAATCCAGATTAGTATATCCAACTGCCCACCAGATATTTCAAAATTGATATCTGAACTGGACTTCTGATATCTCATCCACTCTACCCTCAAGAAAACATCCTCCTGTAACTTTCCTCACATATATTCATAACTCCATATTTTCAGTTTCTCAGGCAAAAATCCTTGGATTCCTCCTTTGCTCCTCTTTTCTCCCATACCTTATGCCCAGAAACTCCTGTTGGCTCTACTTCAAAATATACCCTAAATCTGGCCATTCCTTACTACCTCTACTGTCACCACCCTGACCCAAGCCATCAACATCTCTTAGCTGGATAACTGAATTAGCCTCCTCACTAGTCTCCCCGCTTCTGCTTTTGCCCACATTTAATGTATTCTCAATCCAGCAGCCAAAGTGAGCCCTTTCTTGAACCCCTACGATGGTCCCTCCATGACATGTCTATGACCTCTGTGACCTCATCTCCTACTACTCTTTAATTCACTCCAGTCTTGTCAAACTAGCCTCCTCTCTGTCCCTGAAACGCATCAGGCAGGCACTCATCTCGCAGGATGATAGAATGTAATTGGCTCAATCTGAAGAGGAAGTGAGAAGGATGCTTGAAAAATATGTTCAAGAAGGAAAAAATGCTACCCCATAAACTGTATGTGTAATAACTTTAAGGTTCTTACTGATGAAACAAAGGAAAATGTCTCTTCTTTCAGAGAGGGAAGAGGGAGGAAAAGGAAGGAAGGAAGGAAGGAAGGAAAGAAGGAAGGAAGGAAGGAAGGAAGGGAGGTGAGGTGTGGGGGAGAAAGAGACAAAAAAAAAATCTCTGGTTTTAAAAAAAATCCACACAAAACAAGCTATGGTCCAAATATGAAACAAAATAAAACATTGTACTTTTATAATAATCGACAGAGTATAAAAAAGATAATCCATTTGAACTTGATGCTTCTCAATGACCTAGGATTACATTTCTTTCTCAATGAAGTATGTTTTTAACAAATATTTGTTGAGTACTTATGACACGCTGGACCGTGTTCTAGGTGCTCAGGGGATAGAAGACGGTAAACAGAAACATAAAACAACATTTCTGTCCTCACAGAGTAAACATTCAAATGCTGGAAGATAGATTATAAAAATAAATATGGGGTGCCTGTCTGGCTCGGTCTGTAGAGCATGCAACTCTTGATCTTAGAGTTGTTGAGTTCAAGCCCCACATTGGACATAAAGCTTACTTTTAAAAAATAAACAAGAAAATTTCAGTGTGTTTTAAGCATTCTGAAAAAATAAAACTGGATGGGTGACCAGTGGTGAGATGGTATGTACTATTTAAAACTGGGTGGTCAGGGGGCGCCTGGGTGGCTCAGTTGGTTAAGCGTCCGACTTTGGCTCAGGTCATGATCTCGCAGTCTGTGAGTTCAAGCCCCGCGTTGGGCTCTGTGCTGACGGCTCAGAGCCTGGAGGTTGCTTCATATTCTGTGTCTCCCTCTGTCTCTGCCCCTTCCCTCTGCTCTCTCTAAAAAATAAATAAAATGTTAACAAATAATTATAAAAGTGGGTGGTCAGACAAGCAGGTGATATTTGAACTGAGACCTGAATGACAAAAAACAGCCAGCCATGGAAAGATTTAGAAGCAGGGTGTTGCAGGCAGAGGAAAGAGCACACTGTAAGCACTTACGACAGGGACCATCATGGTATGTGGCACAAACAGCATAAGGTCATGGTAGCTGGAAGACAAGGGAGGGGCATCAGTGATAGGAAAGCGATCACAGAGGTTTGTTGGGGTTGGGAATTAAGCAAAGCCTGAGAAGTCATGCACCAGATTTTTTGTTTCATTCTAAATACACAAAGATACAATTGGAAGGTGTTTGTGTGTGTGTGTGTGTGTGTGTGTGTGTGTGTGTGTGTGTGTTTTAAGTAAACTCGCCTCCAATGTGGGGCTCAAACTCCTGACTGTGAGATCAAGAGTCTCACGCTATACTGACAGATCCAGTCAGGCACCCAATTGGAAGGTTTTAAGCAGTACAGGGAAATGATCTGATTTCTGCTTGAAGATCACTCTGACTAGTGTGTGGAGAATGGATTATAGGATGGACTGTGAGGATGAGAACCAGAATAGAAACCGGGAAACCAGTTACGTGACAGTCACTAGAATGTGATGTAAGAGGTGATAGGGTAGTAGTATTAGAAGAGTTGAGAAGTGATCTATTCAGGGTATAGTTTGGAGAAGAAGCCAAAGAGAGATTTATATAAGGATGGAATTCAGGGTGAAAGACAGAAATCTGATGACTCCACGTTTGCGGTTTGAGTAACCGATGGGGTAGTGGTGCCATGTACCATCAAGAGAAGGAGAGGGTTCTACAGGCTGCAAGTTAAGAAATGTTTGGGACAGGATAAGTTTAAGATGGCAGACAGACATCCACAGGTATCAAGCAGGTAGTTCGATAGGAGTCTGCACCTCAGGGGAGAGGTTGGAACTGGGGATTTATATTTGGGAGTCATTAAATGGTATTTAAAATCATGAGGCCAGTGACACTATTTGTTCTGTCATGTAAAACACACATATATCTAATATTATGAATGTTTATTGCTTTTCAATGTTTAGAATCAAGCCATAGACAAGCACACAAAGTATCACTGTATTAGATTGAAACACAGGAAATTGCTGATATTTGGCTATTTTGACATAAAAAAATGACAATTTCATATGGTTAGACTCAGTAGTTACAGAATAAATTGCAAATGTTATAAACCTTGACAACATAAAATTAATGACATAGGAGAAAACAGTCAGGAGGCGGAGGAGGAGAAAGAGAGATGGGGGTAAGTGTGCATGTGCTTTGTTTGTTTATAAGGTAGGGAGCAAATAGTCTCGACGTTTGATGAAACAAGAAATAGAACTGGATATCCACTGTTTAAAGCTCGTAAATAAAATCACTGGAAGAAATTTAAAACTAATATAATTAACACCATCAAGAAGTCGAAGGGAGAACATATGTGGAAAACACTATAGCTTGCTAGATTCCTCATGTGTCATGGCAACAGAAAATGCAGTCAGTGTGTACTATCTAAAACTAACAAATCAAGAAATTGGGCTATATTATTTAGTGTTATGGTGATATGTTCCAGAATGTTTAAAACAGTTAAAAGTGACTCCTCTGGGAAATGGAACTGGAAGAGAACAAGGGTAGGAGAAACTTTTACTTTTTATCTTATACCATTTAGAATTTTTCTTATGTGCATGATTTTACAGCAACAACAAATGATGGTGGTGATGGTGATGATGATGGCGATGGTGATGGTAATGATGATAAGAAGACAGTAAGAGCTTCCACTAGCTATTTTCACCCTCCTTTTACCCTTTCCAAAATCAAATGATGGGTTACCGGCTGTGCTCCCTTGGGCTGATCGTACCAATAATCAACCAAGGCCACATAGATTTTATTTTGTCCATTCGGTGGCACAAAATTACCAAATGTGATTTCTAATATGGATGCTATTATTTAAAGATCTGGACCACAAAATTCCTCCAAAGGAAAGATGTCTCTTACACCAAAAATAATAGGTAAGAATTTAAAATTCCCCACAGAACTTAGCAGGCCCCACCTCAAAATGGATGGCCACAGTGTCGGGAGAGCTGTGGTAAAAGGTGAAATTGGTAAAAACCCAAAGGAAGTTTGTCCTCATGATTTCTAAACATACTTGTTACAAATTTGAAAGTTACCAACCCTTTAAACCAAATTTAACGGAAGAGTTAGTTCAGTTTCCCAATATTGGTTTTGTGACACCTCAGAGTCCCTCCAGTATCTTAAGGAACATTATGAAATACTATTCTCCCACCCCCAAAATAATTTATGTTCACCTTAATTCTAAGATATAACAAATATATGTCATTGACTATTTTTACTCAGAAGAACGGGGCTGGCATGGAAGAGTATTAAAATGAAGAGCATCTCAACTATGGTTCATATCCTGGATTTTATTTATATGAACATCCAGGAAGCTGTTTATTTGTGCTACCAGCTCCTCTCTCCTATTAAGAGTCTCATTAGACTTTGCCTCATTCATTTCACTCAGGAGCTGCTTTACTAAAGTACATAAGTTCCCAACTTATTATATATATTATTATATGTTATAAAATAATATATTAATAGTCTATACTATTATAGATGTACACATATTATATGCGTATGATATATAATAATAGATGCACATATATTATGTGGAATATTTTACACACACACACACACACACACACACACACATAAAATCTTTCCCTTCATGTTGAAACTTACCCTTGGCTGTAGATTAAACAGAGGCATCCACAGACTCTTTAGAAGGTGCTCAGATTTTTTTTTAATATACTCCATCTCAAGAAGAAAATGAACATTGTACTTCTTCCCTTCTCTGCATAGTAAATGAGGACCACCCATCCCTCTTGACAACAATGGTATCCTCCTTGATGCTTCCTGTCTGTTCTTAAACAAGAGGTGAAATCCCAGGGTAAAGTGGAAAGTCTGGTTACAATCAACATCTCACCCTGAGGGCAACTCTTTTTAAGGAGAATCAGCCTCTGAAGGAGAAAAGAAGAATCGCCAACTTCCCACTCTGCCTTCTGGCTTTTCAAGACCGACATCTCAGTTGTAACATTAGCATCTGGCTTGTTCTTGATGAGACCATTTCTCTACTACCCCGGCTCCCAGATGTTTTCAGGTGGAGCAAAATCCCAGTGAATTAAGTACTAAATTTGCCCGGTGCCAAACAGATAGCACTGCTTCCCCCTAGCCCCTTAGTTTTTCAACTCCAACAATATTCTGAAACTCAGTTTAAGAGATTCCCAAGGCTGTGAATTCTAGCTTCCAGAATGCTGGGAAAGATTGGCTAGAAACCAAAGGAACGGGGCATTATACCCATTTGGTTTGGAGCCAGGTTTCTCCTCCTGCCCTTTCTTGCTTTCCTGTGCATGTCTGGTTGGTACATAACGCTTCCAATTTTATAGGGAGCAGTTCTGATAACTCATCTCTGTGGTTTTCAATAGCAAGCCTTCAATCTGCACACTGTGATAACCAAATCCATCCACAGCGCCCAAGGTGGGGGTAATCCATCTGAAGTCTTAATCACTAAAATAAGCCTCCTCTGGGCCAGTCAGGTTTTAGACCCAACGAGCCTGGGGTGGGAGCAGGCTTTTAACCGGTGCCTCCTGTTAGAGAGGGAACCAAGCCAGTGCATTAGTGAGCGTGAGTGCCAGGCCCCTGGTGAGACACCGAGCTCTGAAGACACAGTGTCACTGCGCAAATGGCTTTAAAAATACATGTTTGGAAAAGCACCAAAATGTTTGAGTCAAACGTTTGCCTGATTATGGCAAAACTAAGTCATTTTCTAGCCCCTAATAGAGGAGGGAGACAGCAAGACACTAGCAAAAATCCACTAAGGACATAGAAGCAGGCGGGAAGCAAACCGCGCTGCTCAGTGCCAGGAGTGGGCTGTCACACAATGGCATTCTCCACTCGTCTTTCCCGAAGTTTCATCCACCGTGCAGAGCCCCAGACTTTTTTTTCCAGTCTCTCCCCCAATTCAATGCTTCGGTCATTTACCATTTTGTGTGTTAAAGAGGCTCTTCAGCATCCACACTAGGAACGGCCAACCAAACCTCAAGAGATGTAGAGCTATGTGTAGATATAGAACTCTGTTTTACAGGGAAAGCTGCAGTGGACCCTCAACAGGGGGAGTGCAAGGAGGGATAGAAGAAAATCATGTGGCTCTATTTTGTCCCTTCCCGAGGTAGAATTTTAGCACACGGTCTGTTCTCTAACTACAACTTCCAACAAGGACAAACTATCTTTGGAGTAAAATAACATTCTAGGTGTTTCGCTAGCCCAGGGTTTAGTAACACACAATCACAGCAGTCCATAGCAAGAAAAATCAATCTTCTGAAATTTGAAAACACACACACACACACACACACACACACACACACACACACACTGCACTGGAGCCTTATCCATTATATGAGCTCAAACATTTCCATCTAAATTAAATCCAATTAGAGGTAATCATAGTGGATCATATTAAACTAATTCTAGGACAGGAAAGATTATAATTTTAAATGGTTCCATAAAGCACTAATGAAAAAAAATCATTTATTTCAATTACGTAGGCCTATAACCAATACCTAAAGGTCAGTGAAAAACTGCCAGGGAGGCTATTTCTCTCCTCTGCCTGAGCCCCAGCTGAGATGTACAAGCCCAGGCTTCTGCTGCGAGATCTGCCGATGATGGGATTGAGCTCGAAGCCGTCTATCATGCCAGACTGAGCGATCACAGAGCTCAGTAATGACAGGAGTGATTACCTCTCAGGATGGATGTAATACTACATTTCAGGACTTAGGTGCATAACTACTTTTCTATTATTACATCTCCCTTTTGTACTTGATGTATTCTAGTCAATAGTTCTGTAATTTCCCAAGCAACTTCGGCTTCCATATGAAGCCTTCCTAATGACTGTGCCTAACCTCTTCCTTTCCTCCACGGAATTGACAGCTACCAAGCACTAGACAAAAGCCGCTTTGCCTTTTACTCCTAAACCATCTACTTAATGAAACAGAAATTAATGCAACTTTCTGTTTGTTATTTCTGCAAGTTGCCACAAAGTGAGAGCTTGGGAGGCCAGAAGATCTTCACTCTAGCCCAAATGAGAAGAAACCTGGGTTCTAGTGCTAAATACTGCCCCGGCTTTGTGGGTTGCATGACCCACACAGCCAAGTCATTTCACTATGCTGAGCCTCAGTTTTCTCATCTATGAAATTGGTGTGTTTTCCAATCACACCAGCGATTTTAGGGCTCCTCTAAGATACCTTAGGGGTGGCCGCTGAAGAGTTGGAGGAACAGCTGATGCATCCAGTCCTTTCCCTGTCCTTCCCCAAAGCAGCTCTGCTTTCATACATAGATAAAATGGGCATTCGCATAAGATCCCACTTTACAAAGAAAGAATTCTGCGGCTGAGATTTTTAAAGCACTGGCCTTTAAGGTCTAGCAATTCATGATTCAGTGAATCTGTAACTTCGATTCCAAGAGATGAATCATACCAGATAAATCTTCTGGAAGACATATCAACTTAGGAGAGGGCTCCCATATTCTACAGAAGAACTCATATTTGGACAATGACAGTCTGATGTTTTCCTCCATATACTATGGCTGGGTGACTTGTAGTTGAATCCAGTATACGACAGGGGTCTTTTTCACTGAAGAACTCGAAGCTGTACTTTCTCATCAACATCTTCAGCCCTTCATCAACCAGTCTACTGTCCTCACCTCTTGTTTATACACCCCTCTTCTGAAGAGGCTGTACATATGCTGCACTTTGTAATGGGCCATGCCTTTTATCCTCTATCTGGTTTACAAGGCAGTAAAGGCAGATACTTGAGGATCCAGTGACAATTGTCATCCATACTGGTGCTGAGAAAGAGCTTGAACGAGAAAGCTTCCCTTTGACCAAGCGATTCCAGGTGAGTCATTTAATTGCATGGAGATCCTCCATTAAATCTGAGGGAAAACTAAAGTGAGTTCATCTTCCAAAAGTCTACTTTGATAGCATCTTACATTCTCAATGAAATAGGGATATTCACAAAGGCTCTGTTATTTTGCTCATCTCTCTGAATTCAAACATAAATATTCAGAGATGTACCTGTGCTTCCTATCTCTGCATATTTTTCCTTTAAATCACCTACTACATAACAGCTCTTGTACAAAAAGGATTGATTAAGGGGTTTCCTTTTCAGTGTAACTGTTAAATCAGCAGCTCATCCAATGATCTGATGCAGAACATAGCCAGTTCCTGATAGAGTCGTGTTCCCTTCGAGAACAAGTGTTTTTCATCACCCTCTTAGTCACCTAATTTGACTGAAATCTAAGATCTTAATGCATCAGTCTTGTTAATTCTCTTGCCAGTACGTAGGAAATTGAAGCAATAAACCACAACTTGTTTGTAGTGGTGTTAACATTATTAAGTACTCAGCTAGCTGACAAGAGCCCCATTTTTCCATTAAACTTCAATAGCAGCTTCATGCATATTTAGCTCTCTGGCACTTTTCTTATTTTCCCCCTGATGACTTCTTTGAAAAGTTGACCTCAAATTCACTACACTCCACTTCACTTTTTGCATAATCAAAGTTATGACATACTGCCTTAGCAAATTGCTATTGTCTTTTTATTACTATTTTTTTAAACACTATTCAAATGCTTCTTCTCTGTAAGGACATACAGAGCGTTTTTCTCTCATTATGCTAGTTAATGGAACTGGACCTTGAAATTGCGGTACTGAATTTCAAAAGATAGTATTTCAATGGTTAGGTATTTAAAACATCCTTATTATTATTATTATTATTATTATTATTATTATTATTATTCTTGAGTTGCTGTGGGAGTCTTTTGTGCTTTCATCTGATATTTTGCTTCACATTTAAAATGCTTCAATTCCGGAAGGCACAGTGGCTTTTCCACCCTATTGCTGTGTGTGTGGACAGTGCCATGGCCTTGGCATCAGGCCACTCCCATAACTCATGGCTTGGACATAACCACTATGTGATATGGGAACAGACAAAACAAGTTACCTATAATCTCCATGACTAGGCTACTGGAGGTTAGTTGAAAATTGCTGGACCATAGTGTCCAACACCCCAAACCCAGCAGAAGAAGAGAAATAATACAGATCAGAGCATAAATAAACAAGATAGAATCTAAAAAAAAAACAAAACTGTAGAGCAGATCAATGAAACCAAGAGTTGGTTTTTTGAAAAAATAAACAAAATTGATAAACCTCTAGCCAGGCTTCTCAAATAGCTCTTCACATTTTTAAAGCCCATGTTCATCATCTTTCTCCTCAAATTAACTTCCTTCCAGGCTCCCCATTTCTGCTAACAGCCCTTGTCTGTTACCCTCTCAAAAGCTTAGAATAATCCTTGTTTCCTCCATTTCCCTTTTTCCATTAACCTAGCCAATCATAAAGTACTATCCATTTCTTTCTTGCAATCACCTCTTCATTCTATTTCCAATAATCCTGCTAACGTCCAGATCTTCATTACTTTACTCAAGGGCAGCCCAACTGGTTTTCCTGGCTCTCTTCTGTCATTCAACACATGCAATTAACAATGGCCAGGACTGTCAAAAAGACTATTTTGTATATAGACAGTTGGGCAAGAAATATGTATCAAGGACATACTATGTGCTAAGTACTGTGCTTGTCTCTGGGCTATTAATGGAAAGCAAGGGGGGCCACTTGATTCTTTGGGCTTGTATTATAGCAGGGAAGCTAGACATTCACATTCATCTTGCTCAAAAACCTTCAGTGACCCCTCCACTAGCTAATATGATTTGAATTAATACATTTTGAATTAAGAACTCTTAGTGTGACATTCAGGGAACTCCACAAAGTGGCCCTAAACTGCCTCTTCAACTCTATTTCCTACTATTAGCCTACAAGAGTCCCATATATCAGCTATATTCATTATTTAATACTACTCTCACCAACATGATCTTAAGCAACTTGAGGTCATATACCTCTTGGATACTCAGAACTCAGCATGGAATCCTCCTGATGATAGAAACTCAGCCAATGGTTGTCATTGGTAAAAATACAGTTTCTATTCTCATCTATCATTCTAAGTGAGTTGTCCCTACTTTGTGCTCCACTGGCACTATGGGGCCGTCTTTGTCCTTGTACTCACTACACTGGGTTGTAATTATCTGTAGGCACCCCTAGGGTGTTATTGGCTCATAGAAATCAAAGCCTCTTCTTCCCCATTCTGTTTTTGTTTCCCTAGAAGTTAGTACAGTGCTTGGCACATGATAGTTGTCAAGAAATTAACAGAAGTCTGAAGGAATGAATGAGTATAGAAACAACCTTCCCGTGGTGAATTTCATGCTCTCTGGAAATGATGGACAATCAATCAGGTAGGTAGAGGTATACATTTACATTAAAAATAAAAGCAAAATCAAGTTACTTGGCTGTTGCTAACATATCATTTAACCGGTCAAAGGTAAGTTTCTATTTGTTTGAAAATATGCAGTTCACACTTACATCCATTTCTGTACCTATATACATAAACACTTATATCTGAAAGGACTTATTAATTGCCCAACTAATTGCTGCTCCAAATAATAGTCCTTCAGAGAAGAACATGGAAGCTATTCTTTTAAAATAAAGGAATATGAACAAAATCTATAAGCTTTACAGAGTCCCAAAGGGAGTTCCAAGGTTGGAGCCGGATGCTATTACCAGCCACTATATATCATTCAAATACAGCTTTTAAGGAGGAAACCATAACCCATAGGGATCTAGTAGAAGAATTTGCAATTCATCATCTGTATTTTGGAGTCTGGAACGCCAGTGTGTCCAACCCCATTAAATGTTCCCTCTATCATAAACATGCAGGCATCCCAGCTAGTTAGAAACCTGTACAGCATCTGAGTTTTACACAGATAATTAAACTACATACTTCTTAAGAGCATTACATAATTGTGTCTTCTAAGTATTTAGCAGTTTCTGAGAGTTGTCCAGCCAAAGATTTTCCTGCTCACTCTAGGAGACTACACATTACCTTACGAATTTCATAAAATGAAGAAAAAAAAAAGAATTTCATAAAATGAATACAAATGTTGCTTGCAATGCCTAACTACTTCTTTCCTAGGCAACATAACTTTGTTCTATTAATACAGTCCCAAAAGTCAATAATTAATCATTTATATTATTTATCCCTTCCACAAACTTCTTTTTTAGAACAAACAACCTGCTTCTATACCGTTTGTGGTTTTATAGGATCAGAAGAGCAATGAAGTTATTTTCATTAAGTTAAATAAGTGATCAAAATTTCATTTAGTGTTTTAATTGGGCTATTAGCAGAACCAACTCTGGTACTAAATTCACTAAGAGAGAGAGAGAGAGGTGAAAAGAATACAAAAAAAGAGAGGAATATGGAGAAGAAAAATGTGTGTTAGTTACATATTGGCTATCCAAAGATAATAATCAACATAAAGTACTAAAACTTACAGGGAAGAACTAGCAGCATAATTACAAAATATGGGAACCCTATCCAGGTTATGGCTAATGCAGCAAATACTTGCTGGCGCTTTTAGAACACGCTAACAAAATTCCCAGAATTCAGCATTTATGTTGTGTATAAATGTGTCATCATTTATACATCCGTCTTCCAGGAAGACAGACAGATGAGTGAGGTCACCTGAAGATCTTTCTCCCAAATCACCTATAATACAGCTATGAAGCAGCCAGAAAAAAAAAAAAAGAGCTCTCTCTGCAAAGCAAAAATTTTTTGAATAGCATATTCCGTATTCATTGACAAATTCATACAATCTTCTAGACCCAGTCCCTGTGATGCAACCAAACAAAAAAATGCAATGGTCAAGATGAAAGAATGAATCATGGAAGCAAAGAAATAAATGGAAAAACATTCCTAAAGTGCTTTGTAGAGAACAGAGAAAAAATAGGCACTGTGGAAGGTAGGTCACATGGTCTACCTACCAGTACCAGGTGTTTCTGAGGAAGCAACTGGAGATAATGGATTAGAAAAAATAATCGAAACTGTAACAGAAGAAAATGTTTCAGTTCAGAAAAATTATCTGAGATTAGGTATTAGAGAGGATCACCACATTCCATGTTCCATGTTGTAAACAAAATCACCAAATAAAGATCAATATATATCCAAATATGTCCTGTTAAGTATGCCGTGGCAAATAATTTAAAAGATTCCTGTTGACATTCAAGGAACAATCAAATACCCAAATCAAAATCATCATGATTTGTTCTTTTCAACAAAAACTACCAAAAGACAAAGGAGCAATATCTACAGGGTTTTGAGGGAGAATTTAGACCCAACAAAGCGGTCTTGAACATGCAAAGAAAACAGAAGGGCAGCATGAGATCTGCTAGCTTTTGGGTAATTCACAGCACAATAAAGAGGTGGTTCAGATTACTAAGCATGAAAATGAGGAGATGGGGCAAGAGATGACACCAGAAACGTAGTTTTGACTTCTTCTTTTGGGTAATTGGGAGCTTTTGAAGGGTTTTAAATGGTAGGGGACTAAGGTAGCGGGCAGGAGACCAGTGGTAATAGTCCAGAGGAAGGAGGCTACTGGACAGAAAGGAGGAGACTGAGGTGGTAGTTTGTTTTGTTATGGTTTTGTTGTTCGGTAAAAAAAAATCATTCCAATACATGTGTAATGAGTCAGGTGGGCAATCAGGCCGATAGAAAGGATTTGGCAAGAAAAACAAAGTACTAAATGAAGTTGCTTTCTGTCTCCAGGACCTAACATAGTTCATAGTGGCTGGCACAAAGCAGGCGTTTAATATGTACTTATGGAGGGGGCATGTGGGTGGCTCAGCCAGTTAAGTGTCTGACTTTGGCTAAGGTCATGATCTCACGGTTCCTGAGTTTGAGCCCCGAGTCAGGCTCTGTGCTGACAGCTCAGAGCCTGGAGCCTGCTTTGGATTTTTTTTTTGTCTCCCGCTCTCTCTGCCCCTCCCCTACTCATGCTCTGTCTCTCAAAAATGAATAACCATTAAAAAAAAACACATACTTATGGGATAAATGAATGAAGAGAAGAACTCCAAAACAGGTTTGACCAATTGCAACATCATTGGAATGAGTGTTTTTTACCAAGGAGACTGGTCTGAAGGACAACACTCATTTAGAGTGAGAAAAATTCTGGTGCATTTGTCTAAAAAAAAAAAAAAAAGAGAGAGAGAGAGAATAAAAAAAACTCAGCCCTTTCACCGTTTAGTAACAATTCGGAGTTGATAATTTTAGAAGTAATATACCAAATGTCAAATATTAGCCACAACAGGGAAAAAAATGATCAAATTAATTTGTTGTGTTCAATTAATTCACTGTGATTGTGACCGTATCCCTAGTCCAAAAACCGGCTATGGTTTAATTAGGTCCTCCTGCCTTATGAAACGTCTTAAAGCAAAGAAAAACAGAATAAGCCTGGCTATTTTATGAATGCTTGACTCGTAATAATCACACTTACATAGCAAACGAAGCAGCTTTCATTGACTAAGAGGCAGTCCTTAGCACAGACTCTCACTCGTATGGAAGAAATTTATCACGTTGGTAGTTATTCTTCCTTTAGTCTGTCTTTAGCCAAGATGCAGATTCTTCTAAAACTTTAAGTGTTCATTGTTCCATTACATATAACAAACACTAAATTTCATTCTACAATGGTCCTGTTTGTTCTATAAAGACTTCCTGAGTGCACCCCCATACACCATCCCTGCCGAGGAGCACACATTATAGTGGGTTCCTTCACAAATGCAAAGGCCCCACTGGGTCAGGCAAATCATCTACCCAGTCTGGTATGTGGGACTTCCCACAGTAATTTCTTAAAATACATGATATTTCACTGAAATCTTGGACTAAGTTGAGCCTTTGATTTCGGCTGCGGGCTGCATCAGAAAATGTTCTTGCAAAACAACTAGGCAGAACTGACAAAGAATATGAAATCAAGTCTAAATTATGAAGGCCCGCCAAAGAAGGTCTTGAGACACCTCTGTGGCTCCGCTCTTCATCAAAGAACAGCACGTGCTGTGCAGTAAATGAGGTAACAGGGGACTCCTTTTGCTCTTAGGCAACTTGAATGCCCCGAGAGCTAAGAATACCAACATGTTTTCCATAGACTGGCTACTGTCCCACAGGCTGAGTCCTTACAGGAGTGCAGCACTGAACTTGTGCAATTGACTTCTCCCTATTTAGTAGCTTCTCGTAACCACGCCCAGCGCCATGCATTTTATAGAACAGCTCGGTCTGCACTGTCATTTTCCAGTGCAGACGTGAGCATTTCTGTAATTCCCTTCTCCCATTATAAATTAGGTTCAGATTTTGTTAAGGGAATTGCCCTGCTATTATTTAGTGCCTGGTAATAGTATCTACGCAGGTCATTATTACTATATTATAGGCACGTGGTGAGTTCAAAAGAGCAAAATGACACAGCCCCTTTCCTGGAAGAGGTAAGAATCTAGATTCCAAGGCACCAGAAACATCTAATTCAGGACAATTGACATTGATCTTAAAGCCAAAACATTTTAGGTCTTCTTTAGGCTCTGTCCCCGAGCATGAAAACTAAAGACAGAAGGGGGAAAAAAACTGCAGAAACCTGTCTTTGGGAGTACTGAGAATAAACACTGGGATCAAATATTTCCCACAGATAATTAGCAAGTTGCAAAATCAAATGTGGTATGCATATGAGGCTTCAGAAGAAAGAGAGCAAGGGTGGGGGTGAAGGGGGGGGGGGTGAAACCCAAGCACGTATTTTCATCGTGTGGATGCACAAGAAGAATTGCTACTGGCATTGAAAAAGTTAAAGAGATTCTGGGCAAATTAATGAAGTGAAAACTAAATTAGTTAATGAAGTAAGCACCACGAAGTTAATGAAGCAGGGACTGGTAGAGCTCATTTTCCAAGAGTAGCTCTGTACATGCAAATTTGGAGCCTGGCCTCCGTATATTTTGAGAACCTGGCTACTATTACCCAAGATGGAACTGGATGATATATTATCAATGACACTTCCTTTCAAATAATGTCAATAGGCAACATATCTTTTGATCTCTAAGCCACGGCTTTATTTTCATCCCACTGGAAAGGCTGGCATCAGATCGAATCAGACCCAAAGATTAAATACTAAAAGAGGGAGCACATGAGAGAAATACTGGTTGAGACGATGACAGTGCCACTTTAAGGGGCCTGCCTCACATGGCTCACCTAACTGTGAGCATCTGAACACATGTGGCCTTCCAACATGGAGAGAAACTATGTTTCTACTATGGAGAGAAACTAAACACACCTGCATTGACTTGCACTCCCTGTTCTCATCTTGACTGCGTTCCCATTCCCTGGCTTCATACTCTGCCTCCCAGGAGGTGCTCCCGGCTGGCCCTCTTACCTGCTTTGACTTCATTCTAGGGTGACCTCCTGGCACTGCACAAGCCCCTGCCTCCCCGCCAGGAAGCGTTTTATGAGCGAGGAAATGGAGGAAAGTGAGACGTGGTACCTTGCCCGTGTACATACACAGATCTATCAGTAGCTCTATGTGAGACCATCTGTGTCTGTACGAAGCCGGACATGAGTTCATATCAATGTCTCCAACTCCAACGATGAGAATCCTGGTTCCCACCATCTGCCACCCCTTTGCTTAGCTGCTCCATCCCAGTATACACGCATAGCCGTATCAGAACTGTTCATCTCCACCTGCATAGGAAACAACTTGATCAATTAGAGTTCAGCATTTATGTGAAGATTCTTTTGTCTCTGGTCTTAAAAACTCCACTCATGTCCAAAGTTATTCTCGTCCCATGAGGTGGCTTCGTGTATTTGGAATGCAGTTAGGTTCTTCTGTCATGGTCTGCATTCCATGCTGGGATTCTCCCGTTTCCAAAACGATTTTCTAAAACTTGTGTACATGAAGGTTTACTCTTCGTGCTATAAAGCTCTGCAGGTCTTGACAAATGTATAAGGTCAAATGCACCAGGATAATAACATACACAATGGTTCCACCACCCTAAAAGAATCCCCTGCGCTTCACATATTCAACCCTCCCCGCTCTTCAAACCCATGGAAGCCATGGATGTGTTTCCAGTTTCTCTAGTTTTGTCCTCCCCGGAATATCACATAAATGGAATCATGCCTTTTCAGACTGGCTACTTTCTCTTAGCAATACACATTAAAGATTCATTCAGGTTGTCGAGTGTATCAGTAGTTCATCCCTTTTTACCACCGAATAGCATATCACTGTCTGGATGGACCACAGTTGGTTTACCCGTTCACCTACTGAAGAATATCTTGGCTGCTTCCAGTCTGGGGTAATTATGAATGAAACTACTGTAAACAGTCATGAGCCGTGGACCTAAGTTTCCAATTCACTTGGATAAAAACCTAGGAGTGTGATTCCTGGGTCATATTTTAACTTGAAAATAAAGTGTTAAACTGTCTTCCAAAGTGGCTGTACCATTTCACATTTCCAGCAGCAAGGAGTTGAGAGTTCCTGTTGCTCCACATGCTCAAAGCATTTGGTGCTGTCAGTGTTTGGGATTTGGGCTATTCTGATAGGTGTGCAGTCATATGTCCTTGTTGTTTTCATTTGCATGTGCTTATTGGCCATCTGTAGGTCTTTTTTGTTGAGGTTTCTGCTCAGATATTTTGCACTTTTAAAAACGGGTTTGTTTCCTCACTGTTGGATTTCCTTGTATGATTTTGGCACAAGTCCTTTATCAGATATGTGACTTGCAAATATTTTCTCTTAGTCTTGGCTTGTCTTTTCGTTCTCTTAACAGTGTCTTTTACGGAGCAACTTAATTTTTTTTTTTTTTTTTTTTTTTTTTTTTTTTTTACAAAGCCTGTGCCTTTAACCACAATTCTCTACGTCTCTTCATTTTAACTGTGTGTTGCCACTGAATTCCAGGGCCTCGGCGCCAATGACAGCAATGGCAAACGCCTTCAGCCAGAGGTTTTCCCTGCTTCGCAATGCTGCCCTTTCCCTGAATAATACCTGGAGACCATACCACACCGGCCTCCTCACTGTTCCTCAAACATACCAGGAAACCTTCTGTCTCAGGGCCTTTGCACTTACTACTCTCTCAACTTAAAATGTTCTTTCAACAGATATCCTCTTGGCTCACTTCCTTACTTCCTGTACATGTTTTCTCAAATGTCACTCTCTCAATGAAGCCTACTACCCAGAACTCAGAAGACCATTGTCACCTTCGCAGCCGGTCAGAAACCATTTCAGAGTAAGTCTCACACACCTTCTCTCATACCCAGGAGCGATGAGCAACGCGGACCTGTAGTGATGTTCTCCAATAAAGCAGGTAAGCGAAGTTGTAAGCATTTTCAGTTTTGCCATGAACTCCATACAGCGATTTCCATTCTGAATGGGGAAATACGAGGCCAGTGACTATTTTGGTTTTCTAACTCATTTCCCATGAACAGAAGTGTGTTCGCCACTGGAAGAAGGCATGTGCTTGCCCAGAGCAGGATACAGTTGATTAGGGTCAGTGAGCACGGTTGGAAACGTGATTGGTTCTCCCATGCACATGACAAGGAAAGCAAATAAAAAGCCAGATGCAAGTCATAGCTCCCTAGCCTTACCACACAAGAATTTCCCCAGGCCCACCCACTCACTTACCTCTCAACCCGTGGCCTCTGACCCTCCTCTCCCCAGCTCCCTCCTTCCCTGTCTCCACGGCAGCCTCTCAACCTCTCCCTCTGAAGACCTGTTTATACCCTTCTTTGGTGTTCTGACCTCAGCCACACCCACCTCCCTCAGGATGCAGCTCTCCTCGATCTGATCTTCCGGGCCCCAGATGCTCTGGGCAAGACACACCTCCCCCACAAGCCTCAGCTTTGCAGACGGCCCCCTCCCCCCACCCCTCCCGCTGCAGCCAGGCCAGGCTCTCTCCTCCCTGAGAGGACAGAGGCATGTTATAAAAGAGAATCTCTTTTTTTTTAATTTAAATTAATTTTAAAAAATTCAACCCCAGTATAGTTAACATAGTGTTATATTAGTTTCAGGTGTATAACACAGTGATTCAACAAGTCTGTGCATTACTCAGTGCTCATCAGGATAAGTGTGTTCTTAATTCCCTTCATCTGTTTCACCCATCCCCTCGGCCCCCTCCCCTCTGGGAACCACTGGCTTGTTCTCTAGAGTTAAGTCTGTCTTCTGGTTTGTCTGTTTTTTTCTTTGCTCATTTGTTTTGGTCCTTCCATTCCACATATGAGTGAAATCATATGGTATCTGTCTTTCTCCGACTGACTTACGTCATTTAGCATTATACCCTAAAAGAGGATTCCCTATTCATACCAAAAAGGCACTCGACTTAGGGATACACAACAAGATGGGGGCTAAGGGGAAACAGTGAGGAGAGACTTCATGGCAAATGGATTAGAACAACGTACTCTCGCAAGGATTTGGATTTTGGTTTCTCTGACCCTTGGAATCCTTAGATCTCTCCAGAAGTTTTCAGCCTCACACACACTTTCTCTTTCACGAGGGACGTTTATTTTGCTAGTGAACACCGGCAGGATACAAACGATGGTATCCCTAAAATTAACAGTGAAAGGGCGAGAGATGGTTGCAAATGTGTTGACTGGGAAGCTAAAATTCAAGATGCTCTCAGAGCAAATGATATCATTTGTCAGTCTCTTATGGTCAAGAATGGAGTTTCAAAAGGTTAAGTTCCTGGAAGTCTTAACTACATTGACAGTGTCATCTGAAAGTTGATAAAAGATGAAGAAATGAAGGATCCTAAGTAAGGTTATAAGGAATTTGCAGCTGGAGGTTCACATCACGGGCTGCCTGAGCTTGATGGTATTCTGTGTTTTCCTGCCACTAAAAATGAACATGACCTTGCAATTGGTATCATGTCTTTCTGTAAGGCTTACCACAGTTAAAAGAGAAAAATACACCAAAGGAGTAAGGCAAAAGAAAATCCTACCCCCGAGAGACATGGCTAAATCCAAACAAATGAGACAAATACATTTATAGACATCCAAAAGGGAATGCAAGGCCAACGACAAGAATAACGTTGTTTGCTGAGCACCAAACACCTGAATGCTAGAAATCAGGACTCCTAAACTTTTCTTATAGTTAAGGGTTAGTGGCTTTAGGAGATATGATATTACTTTCCCTTGTTGAAAAACTGTGCAGTCAGAAAACAGCCTAGAATCCCATTTGTTTTGGAGGCAGCTTCTTCAGACCTCAAATTTATATGGGAAAGCCCTTGGGAAGTGTACAGGGCTCTTTGTGATGCAGCGAGGTGGCTGCTGCCACACAGCTGGTGTCATACCCATTTACGCCGAGCCTGCCAGGTGGCCCAGCTTCCCTGAGCGTTTCTCAGGAGAACGGTGGCCACCGCCTCAACCGGCACTTGTACACATGGCATGAGGGACTGGTTGGGCTGAAAAAGCCAAGGCAAGATTTACTATTTGGAGAGGCCTATGACAGGCAACCATCTGAAGCTCTGCACTCAATGATTTGGGGAAAGGCAAAATTGGGAGGTGTAAGGGACATCCTTGGGAGAATCGTCCTAGCTTTTTTAATGCTTACCCAAAGATGATAGCGTTTCACCTTTAAGCTGCTCTCTGAAAGGCACTCCCAAGCAGAGAATCCACTGTTCACTTTACCTACCTTAGAAGAATACAGGGGGAATAGGTGAAGGGGATTAAGACTACACTTACCGTGATGAGCAGTGAGTAATGTCTAGAATTGTTGAATCACTACGGTGTACACCTGAAACTAATATAACATGTTATATTAACTGTACTGGAAACATATAAATTACAACAACAAAAATTCCAACATGGTTCATGGGCCTGGTATACCTAAACCAACCCCTCCCACAAAGGGGCAAGGGATGACTGTGAATGGATAAACATCTATTGCCTAAAGGAAATTTGAGTTCTTTCACCTAATAATTGAGTCTTTACCAATGTTGAGAAATATAATACGGGGTCACGGGCCATTAAGCCAAAATAAATGCTGGATGTGCTAGGGCAGTGAAGCAGCAACCACTGAAAAGTCACCACCGAACAAATTAGTAGAAGGTGGGTGGCCAGGGTGAAAGGCAGAGGAGAGCAGCAAGGAATTGCCCATTTCCCATGTTCTATGGAGAGGAGTTCCTGGGAATCGACAATGCATGCTTTAGCATGAGAACAACTGCAGAAGATGGCGCCGGACAGTTTACAAATCACTTCCTCCTCCAACATTTCATCCCATCCTCACAACAATTTATTCCTCTTACCTGTATTTGTATTCGTTCAACTATTGAATTTCAACAAATACATACTGGGCATCTACTACGTGTCATTCTAGGTTCTAGAAAGACCAGAAGGAATAATTCAGATAAGGTACCTTTTCTCATGGAGTTTACGGTCTGGGTAGAAACCAGCAGTAAACATGAACACACACACACACACACACACACACACACACACACACAAATATGCAGACTGGACCATAAGCGTCGTGAATAAAACAGCCATAGAGTGATGCCATGGAGAGTGCTAAGGGCAGGGCACTGCATTCAATAGAGTGGACGAGGAACAGGGTTACATTTGAATTAAGAGCTGAAGGATAGGAAGGAGCTAATCCTGCCAAGATTGGAGGAGGATGTGCATAGGTACAAGAGTGCCCCAGGTAAACACAAATCTGATCTTTCTATGACTTTTCTTTTTTTAAGATTCCACACGTAAGTGATACCAAAGGAAAGGACTACTGAGTGTGAGCTGTATGCCAAGGGCAGCGGCAAGCCGTTGGAGGGTTGTGACCAATCTGCGTTTTCAGGTGACTTTGGCAAATGGATGGAGAGGGGACGAGAGTGGGTGCAGGGAGAACAGTCAAAGGAGGGTGCTAGGGAGAGACAGCCAGGGGCCGGCTAGTGTGTTGCCGGAGGAGTTGGAGACAAGAAGGCAAACGAGGAATACGCTTTGGATGTGGAGACTGCAGGACGTGCTGATGGACTAGTGGTGGGTGGAGGGAGGAGTCCAGGATGACTCTTGGGTTTGGGGACTGACTAACTGATTGGCCAGTGGTGCGATATTCTGAGGTGTGGAGCAGTGACGGAAGAACAGCTTTGAAGTGTGATGGGGATATCTAGAATACTGGGAGGAAGTGTTATAGTTTTGTTTTACAGATAAAAAAACTGAGTCTCAGGATCATAGCCAGAATTCCTTGGCTGGCCTTGGCTGGCTCTGACTCCCTAGGCTGTGGAGTATCTAGGACCAAGAAGCAAGCATCTCTGCAGAGAGCCCCCTTCTTCTTGCACAATCTCTCAGCTTCTAGAGGTTCCAGTCACCTTGTGGAGAACTAAGGCTTGCAAATCCCATACAGCTCTTTACCCATTCCCAACATCAGGAGGTCTGGGAACCAGGATAAAAAGTGTGGGACTGGTCCCGGGACTCTGTGCTAAGAAGGGTCAAGAAACAGCATGCATGTTCTTGTTTAGAGATTTGCTCCCAACTTCTCCTGGTCAGGAAAAACTCTCCACTAATCGGTCTTGCTGCAAAGCTCCCCCTTTCCCTCTTCCCACTGGTCCCCTGCTTATCACTCTTGAAATGACATAAGCCAATCCGAGGCCTGGCTTCAGGATGAAAAAAAAGAATCAAGGTTACTAGATAACTATCTCCATCATCTGACACAAAACCAGAAAACCAAACTTTCATTTGCCACTGGATTTGGTTGTAATGGAGTCCAAAGATGGTCCAAATCCTTTTGTTGTCCTGGCATGTCGTGACAGCTGTCATATCAACCGCTACTGGGAACAACTGCACCATTGACTAAGCTTGGGAATTCTGTCGCAGAGAGATTTCCACTGGAATGGGAGTTTTATTCTGGGAATTAGAGTGTGAAACCTGCACCTCGAATTGCAGTGATGACAGGGATGAAAAAAAATTTTTTTTTCCATGGGGAAGAAAACACTGTCCCTGGATTACCTTTGAGAGCAAAGGACAAAGAGTTTTCCTTGAATTGTTCTTGGAGGGGAGCAGAGAGCCCCGGAAGACAGTCCTGGACGCAGATGGAAGAGAAGGTGTTTTGTGCTGGGGTTTCCTCTAATCCAACCCGCCTCCCTGCTGCAGCTGAGGCCTCAGGACCTCTCCAGGGGGTGGCCCCAAGGAGGTCAGGTCAGGAGGTTAGGAAATGATGTGGGGAGAGGGCTTGGGGTCAGCTTCGGAAAAAACAAATACGCAAAGAGGGGAAGGTTGGTGCCCACTCCAGAAGGGACTGCCATTTGGAAACACGTCTGGTCCCGGAGAGTTCAGGGGAAAATGGGGTGTGGAGACTGTGCGTCGCCTATGAGCTGACAGTCACAGACCACTCTGGCGCTGTGGTTCTCAGCTTTCTATCTGCAGCTGACCCTCTCTGGCAGCACATAAATGGATCAGACGCCTGTTGTCTAAAATTTCTCTCAGTTTCCCTTCCCCTCATGGTCCTCAGCATCTGTCCTCACACCGTTTCCACCTTGGGTTTTCCATTTCCAGCATCAACACGGTAGCCAGGCCCGTGTCATGTGTCACCAGTAGTCCCCAACCTGCCCTCCCTGTGCCCACTATTATCCTCTGGTTCAAGCTGCTATAACACAGCACCACACCCGAGGTGGCTTAAACAACAGAAATCTATTTCTCCCAGTCCTGGAGGCTCAGACTTCAAGGTCAGGGTGGCCACATGACTGGGTTCTGCTGAAGGCCCTCTTCTGGGCTGCAGATGGCCAACTGCACATTGTGCCTTTTCTTTCCATCTTTGATGGGAATGCCGAGGATTTACTCTCTTAACCTTCCTGCCAATCATACAGCACTGTTCGCTGTAGACATCATGTTGTACATTACATCCCCAGGACTTATTTAGCTTATAACTGAAGCTTATACCTTTTTGCCCCCTTTGTTCAACTCCTGGCTTCTGGTATCCACAACTCTGATCTCTTTTTCTATGAGATTTTTTTGTTGTTGTTTTTAGATTTCACGTGTAAGTGAAATCTATGGTATTTATCTTTTTCTGCCTGATTTATTTCACTTAGCATAATGCCTTCAAGGTCCATCCAATGTTGCCGTGACACATATTTTCACATGGCGGTAAAATACAACCTACCTCTCTGGCTTCTTCTCATGAGACCACTGATCCCATTCAAGATGGTTCTACCTTTGTGACCTAATTATCTCCCCAAAGCCCTACCTCCAAATACCATCACTTTGGGGATTAGGGTTTCAGCATATGAATGTGGCGGGGGGGGGGGGACACAAACATTCAGTGCATTGCATCCCTCCTCCAGTGGATTTCCCAAACTAAATCTCCTAAAGACAACCCATTATCTAAAAAAACCGTGCCCAGGGTGCCAGGTCCGTGAACTCGTCTCGAAGAGAGCACTAGGCCAGGAGGTCTCTCTCATTTCCTTCCTGCAGCATCACCTCCATGGGGTTGCTCACAAGCAATGAAGCAAATATCCAACTGCCCATTGGGTATTACCCATGTCCACTCAATGCCTCTCACCACACAACAGCCCATCGGCACCCACAGCACACTTCATCGAACCCATTCTCCTCCCATCCTTTTCCTGCTCCACCTGTGGAACAGCCACTCCGATCCTCCCCCCATTGCCTCTTCTGGATACCTTCTGGCATCCCTGTCCCCCCACCACCAGCACCCGCCATTTACAGTGGGCCCCTCAAACTCACATGATGGATCACCACACACCCTCCTTACTCAGGATGTATGTAAATTCCACATACAAATAAATCTCTTCAGTGAGGTTAAGCACAAGCGTCTTAGTAAAATTGGTGCCAGCAGAAATCTTATCTACATTCCATTTCAAGATGTGGGGATGTAGGAAGCTACCTTTGCTAAGACATCTCAAAGGTGAGGCAGTAAACTTGGTGTTCTTGACGGGGGTATCCTGATGTGCCAGCTGCTCATCTCCTGCACTCTGACCGTGACTCTTTCAAACCAGCACATTGGACAACGTTCAGGCACTTTTTGATACAATTGAGAATCCTGTGTTTTCTTTAAGTTTTTTTAATGCTTATTTATTTTTGAGAGAGAGAGACAGAGTGTGAGTGGGGGAGGGGCAGAGAGAGAGAGGGAGACACAGAATCCGAAGCAGGTTCTGAGCTGTCAGCACAGAGCCCGACGGGGGGCCTGAACCCACGAACTGTGAGATCATGACCTGAGCTGAAGTTGGACGTTTAACCAACTGAGCCATGCAGGTGCCCCTGAGAATCCTGTGTTTTCAATAGAGGAAGAGAGGGGGCAAAGGAAAAAAAAAGACCGGGCACACAATCCTCCTTAGAGGGAAAATTTGACACCTGATTCAATTCTCCCCCTTAGGGTATGGTGATGATACCCAAACACTTCTCCTGGGATCCCATGGCCCCATAGCCAGATTCCATGCATATTGCTAAAGACAAAAGATATCGATTTAATTTTTGGAAAAATAAATGGATAGTGAGAGGGAGAGAGAGAGAGGGGTGGGTGAGAAAGACATTGCTTTTTTTCTAAGCCCCACATTTTTTAATTAAAAAAAGTTTTTAAACATATTTTTAAAGTTTATTTATTTTTGAGAGACAGAGGGAGAGACAGACAGACAGACAGAGCATGAGCAGGGGAAGGGCAGAGAGAGAGGGAGACACAGACTCCGAAGCAGGCTGCGGGCTCTGAGCTGTCCGCACAGAGCCCACCATGAGGCTGGAACCCACAAACTGGGAGATCATGACCTGAGCCGAAGTTGGATGCTTAACCGACCAAGACACCCAGGCACCCCTCCAAGCCCCACTTTAAGCTTCTACCATACTTATTTTCTAAAGGTCAAGCTGTGTAACCATGACCATGGGAGCTGCCTTATTACATTGACTCCTAGAATTACTTTAGCCATATGAAACATTTTAAATCTTGTTATTCAGCCTCCTAAGCTCACGTTAAAGATATTAGGCGCATCTCCTTTGGGGAAGTTGAACCAAAAGTGACTAGCCAAACACTCATCAATAGTTCCCATTAAAAGCATGTATTTTATCTGCTTATGTATATTCTTTCTTTTATCACATAGGCAAGAGACCAGATAACAATAAAGCTTGGGCAATTGCTGGCATCAGAAGACATATGAATTCTGTAACCAAGACTGATGAAATCTGCATTCAAAATGTCTCTTACACCAGGACCCTCCTTTCCCCTTCCTGAGCCAGCACCCCCAGTTCAGATCCTTATTACCACCATAGCACTGAAGCAATGACTTACTAACTGGGCAAGGACTTCCTGCTTCTGGCCCTAGTGCATTTACCTGGGATAGTAAACTTTCAAAAGCATGGCTCTCAAGATGTCATGTTTCTGCTCAAAAATCTCCTGTGGTTCCCAATTTCACACTGACTTTTTTGTACAAGCTCCGGAGACCTTTAAACCCTCCCCAATTAGGCTTCAACTGCCTTTCTCATCCTTATGTTTACAACCAACGTACACCTGCCTTGTATGTCAGCCAGATATACTCCTAGCTATTCCCCAAGTATGTCCAATAGTCTCTCTCTGACATGACCTCATGCATTTTCCCCTTTGTCAAGGTTACCATTCCTATCACCCTCTGCCTGATCAAACCTGATCCCTGTTGCAACTTCTTTCTCAACTGTCCACACCTCCCTGAAGCATTCTCCCTAATCCCAACAGAGAACTTGCTCTGACCTCCTATTATAGCATTTCTCTAACTCATTCCCTGCCCAACCAGTGGTACATTTGTAGATGTTTAACAACAGACTGAAAAAAGTCCTGATTTACAGCATTTGCCAATTTCTACGGTGTAAATACAATTTGAAGCTACCAATCTGATGTCACTGAACACAGAGTTGTGAAGACAGATATGTGATAGTAAACAATTATATAGTATTTCTACCATACAGATACAATCAATGTAAACTATCTCAAGAGCATAGACAATAATATAGTAAAACAATTAAAAACTAATGAATTACTTTTGCTTTTTAAAATAAGTTTATTTATTCTGAGAAAGAGAGAGAGTGGGGAAGGGCAGAGAGAGAGGAAGAGAGAGAATCCCAAGCAGGCTCTACACTGTCAGCATGGAGCCTTATGTGGCACTTGAACTCACAAACCTATGAGATTATGACCTGAAATCAAGAGTCAGACACTCAAGTGAGCCACCCAGACACCCCTACTTTTGCTTTTAATAAAATTTACTGTACGTTTATATAATTTAATTTTCAATAATAGTTGTGTCTAACAACCAGCTCTCAAAATTCCTAAAAATTTAATAATCAGCTCTTGTGAGCTGGCTCAAACCAGTTCCAGGGCACCATTGCCCCCGCTATCCACTATATAAGCTCCTTGAAGGAAGATGTCGTGTCATGATCTCTGTGCACCTAGCTCAGTACTATGAATAAGGTAGGCTCTGGATAAAATGTTAGAATACTGAAAGCCATATTAATGGAACCTAAACCCAATATGGACACCTGAATCCATATCCCAGAGTAAGGCTCTAAAAGGAGCTGACCGTAAAGATCTAGAACACTGAGGTCCCATCATTGGCAGAATGGAGGAGAAGGCCAGCATTGCTGGGCAGAGAGCCATAATAATAAATTTAGTGCCAGGAGAACAGAGTGCAACTTAGTCTTAGAGGCCTGGTCTTATTGCCCCAGGGATTTCTTGGGTTACTTTTGTCTCATTTGTTCGAGTGTCCCCAGGTCTGAACCAAGGAGCGGGAAAAGCAATGGATGAGGCAAGACTATACAAGGAAACTTCCATGTGCTGTTTCAGGGTCCCAAATGCAGCAGCAGGGGAGGGCCAAAGGAACAGAGGATGGCGTTGTGGCACTCCACTGCTCACATGGAATCTGAAAAGTGTTTGGACTCCAATATTCCACTACTCCCACCTCTCCCTACATCAGTAAAATGATGCCACAAGATGCAGAAACATTACCTTTCTTTGGAAGGCTTACAAACATTAGTTGGAAGAACCGATTCATGGAGTTAAAGTTACTTTCAAAGAGAACAGCCATTTCCTACCCACGTTTATTTTTCTCAACATAGAAGGATGGGCTAAACATTCAGACCGAGATTCACGATATTTGAATCCTTACACAATTTCTTCTGGGATTCAAATATCATATAGTTCAGCTTTTCTGTTTTTTATTTGAATGGGACAAACTTGCTACTTTCCCTTATAGAACAATAAAAAGATTATTGAAAAAATGTAACTGCATTGATCTCCTTATATAAAAGTACATTAGGTATGATTAAAAGCAATTGGGAATGTCTAACGTCTAGAAACAGTGTAGGCTAGGTTAAGGGCGGGCCTGAGGTCCTGATTTATAAAACCTCCCCCAGCTGGGCCCTAGGTGGCTCAGTCGGTTGAACACCCTACTCTTGATTTTGACTCCGGTCATGATCTCACAGGTTGTTGCCATTTGCAACGACGTGGATGGAACTGGAGGGTATTATGCTAAGCGAAATAAGTCAGTCAGAGAAAGAGATCATATGATTTCATTCATATGTGGAATTTCAGAAACACAGCAGATGAACATAGGGGAAGAGACGGAAAAATAAGATAAAAACAGAGAGGGAGAAAAACCACAAGAGACTCTTACAGACAGAGAACAAACTGAGGGTTGCTAGAGAAAGATGGTGGGAGATGGACTAAATGGGTGATGGGCATGGTGTGGGGATGAGCACTGGGTGTCATATATAAGAGATGAATCACTGGGTTCTACTCCTGAAACCAAGACTATGCTGTATGTTAACTAACTTGAATTTAAGTAAAAACAAATGATAATAATAATAAATTTTAATCATGAACAGAGAAGGAAAGATATAAGAAAGTTGGATGGATCAGTGGTGTGGCCAGATAGTGAGATAGTAGAGTTTCTGGTGGCAAGGGGACATTCACGACGAAGATGAGGAGCCTTCAGAACACAGAGCTGATTAGGATGTGAGGGACAGAGAACTGTGAGACCAGGGTGGGTAGGTGGACTATTGGCATGAAGACTTGAAACCATCTAGGACACGGCAGACCTTTGAATGGAGAGAGAGCATCAGGTAAGGAGTCATCCCGCCCTAAGGTGATGGCGTCCTCTACAAGAAGTGGTGTGGGAGGCTGATAACATGAACAGACTAATCCCTAGAATTTGTGACTGTTGATTTATTTGTAAAAGGGAATTTTACAGACATGACTAAGTCGAGGGTTGTGAGATGAAGAGATTATCCTGAAATATCTGGGCTCACTCTAAGTGACATCACAAATGTCCTTATAAGGGAGAAGTAGGGGGAGACATCCAGAGGCACAGAAGAGAAGGCAATGCACTCATGGAGGCAGAGATTGGAGTGATACAGCCATAAGCCAAGGCCTGCCCGCAGCCACCAGAAACTGGAAAAGGCAAAGAGTGGATTCTCCCCTAAAGCCTCCAGAGGAAGCACAGACCTGCTGACACCTTGATCTTGGCCCAGTGAAATCAATTTCACACTTCTGGCCTCCAAAACCATGACAGAATAGATTTTTGTTGTTGTTCTAAGCCCCTAACTTGGCGGCCCATTGTTAAAGGAGCCAGAGGAAATAAGTGTCCATGCGGAGCTGAGAAAAGAGTTCCCAGCGCAAAGGCACAATGGGCAGCTAGGTTTCAGGTGACACAGGATGGGCAGGAGAACATTCCATGAAGAGATTATTTCCATAAGGAAAACAGTTAAGCTATGACAAGGTTTCTAAAGGGTCTGGCAAGAAAACACTGGCTAGAAGGTTGGTTTGCCATGGGAGGAGAAATCTGGAAAGGAACCATAGCAGGGGGGCGGTGAGAGAGGCTGGGGAGGCCTGCAGGTGGGCGCTGGCAATGATGGCAAGGCCTCAGGGGAAGCAGTTGATCTCAGGTTCTCACATGGCATGCTGGCTAGTCCTCAGCCCCACTGTTCTAGCTCTCTCTCCTAGCCTCCCGTGTTTGCCAGCAACCCTCGGTGTTGCTCAGGTAGTATGTCCTTTCCTCACGTCCTCTCCCCTTCTTATAAGAACACCAGAGGGGCACTTGGGTGTCTCAGTTGGTTGAGCGTCCGACTTTGGCTCGTGTCATGATCTCACAGTTTGTGGGTTCCAGCCCCACGTCAGGCTCCGTGCTGACAGCTTGGAGCCTGGAGCCTGCTTTGAATTCTGTGTCTCCCTCTCTCTGCCCCTTGCCCTCTCATGCTCTCTATCTTTCTCTCTCTTGAAAATAAATAAAGAAACATTAAAATAAAAAGAACACCACTCATTGGATGTAGGGCCCACCTTAAGTCTAGGGTGATTTCATCTCAAGATCCTTAACTATTTACCTCTGTACAAACTTGATTTCCAAAGAAGATTACATTCTGAGGTTCTGGGTGGCCATGAATTTTGGGGGGACGGTATTCCACGCACTACAAATAGTACTTACATGCCACTTATTTTGTGCCAGCTACGTTTCTAAGCCTTTTACTTGTATTAAATCAGTTTATCCTCACAGCTTTCCTATGAGTAGATACTATTATGATTATCCACACTCACAGAGGAGGAACCAAGGTACAGTGAAGCTAAGGAACTTGCCTACGGTCACACACTGAGTAAATACCAGCAGTGAATTCCAACCCAGACACTCCTGCTCCAAAGGTCACGTTCTAAACCACTGCAACAATCTGCTATGAACAACTGTTTAAACAGCAAACTCGATTTCTATTTGTCATGCTTGACACATCTTAAGAGAAAACCTGACTCAGCTGATACTACTTACACTCACACTTGCGATTAGGCAGAACCTTATTCATAAACTATTACTTTCTTTACTGGAGTATGAACAGAAGGATAAACCATGAATCTACTATTTTTTCTCCCATGTTGCAGAAGCCAATTGTGTGATTGTGTGCAAGTCAATCATTCTCTCAGCATCTGCCTGTCAGTTAATGTTTATTGAGCATTTATGACGTGCCAGGCGATGGACGAAGTAGGTATTGAGGGTGTGGTGAAGCTCAAGGTAGACAAAACCCCCCGGTCTTTAAATGCTGATGAGACAAACAAACTAACCTAGGAATCACTCAGATATATTAACAATGATGACTCTGCAAACGACTGGAAAAGAACACAGAGTATGGTCTTTCTAGAAGCACATAGAAGGAAGGCCTAGCTCCATCTGAGGAGTAAGGGAAGAGATCTTTGGAAAGGTCATTTAAACCAAGACTTGAAGTTGCTCTGTAAGAAGGGAAAAGCCTTCCAGGCAGAGGGAAGCACAGGTCTGAAGTCTAGAATTGAAAAAGAACAGAGTATGTTGGCGCTCCCGGGTGGCTCATTTGGTGAAGCGGCCGACTCTTGATTTCAGCTCTGGTCATGACCTCGTGGTTCATGGGAATGAGTCCTGTGTCGGGCTCTGTGCCGTGAGCACAGGATTGTCACGTTCTGCTTGGGATTCTCTCTCTTCCCCCTGTCTCTCCCCCTGCTCTGTCTCTCAAAATAAATAAATAAACTTAAAAAAAAAACCCAGAGTACATTGAAGAATGGACAATTCGGGAACAGTTGAAGACGGAGCAAACCTGGAGTGAGAGCGGCGCATGTGGGGCCGCTCAGGGCCACACAGGTAAGTGTGACACTCACAAGCCACGCAATCATAATATAAACAGGCTCATGCAACCACAAATGGCTATAAGGAAGACTGACCGAGCAAGCACGAGATGAGAACGCCCAATGTACTAGGTACGGGGAAGGTACTAAATAAATATTACCTGAATCTGAATTCACCGAGAATCTCTCTTGAACCCTCACCTAAGAAAATATAATAACCTTAAATTCTCAACTCCCTTCTTGTGGGCTTGCCGAAGCTGACAGTCATAACCAAATGGACTAAAATCACAGAGCAGATGATATGAACTTGTCATTTTGCCATGTTATCTGACAAGGTCGTCTTAATGAAACAAAGAACCCTGCACACACGTGAATTTCAATAGTTTTGGCCTTGTCTCATTCATAAGCATAATGTTTTCTAAAGCCCACATTGCCTACAATATCAGTCACATTAAAATCACTGATCCCTCTAAACAATGATTGTGTAATCACTGTAATTATTGTCTGAAGGACAGACTCAATCTCAAGATAGAAGAAGTGAGCCTACTCCACATTTGATTTTTTTTGGTAGCATACTTAAATTTAAATTACACCATAGGCGCTTTTTAGCATAACATGTACTGTATATTTTTGCATTTCAATAAACCCATTTTCCCCGACACATAACACTTGGTAATTCAGAGAAATATATCTTAGCAGCTCCCAACTGCTGCTTCCTCAAGTTGGCTCATGGTTAGTATTTTTCCTTTTTTTGAGTTAAGTGAAAACTACAAGCTTTCTGGGAGCAAGAATAAACCGGCTTGTCTTTAAGAAAAAGGAATCCCTTTTTGTTTCCCTTCCCTTCTCTCAAAATCATATCACACGCAATGGAAGCATCAGCTGTATTTATCAGTAATAAAGTGACCACAAGAGGAAACCAAGTGAATATTGTCATATGTAGTTAGCTTTATGCCATAGATGTCTTTCTGTACATCCCGTTTTTCCCTAGAGCAAGGAGAAAGGCTCATTACAAACACAGGTTAGGCTGGCAAACAGATCTGGGGGGCAAAGCCTGGCTCTGTGGCAAAGTGATGCTATGTGACTTCTGCCTATGCATTGGAGCCCCAAGTCTGCCATGCTCTGAGGAGGCCCACACCACTTGATGAGGCCAGGGGAAAGTGCTCTGGTGGCGGTCCTGATCTGTGAGTCATCCCTACCCAGCCACCAGACATGGAAAGAGCCACCGGCTATGAAACGTTGTAGATTCTCCAGACCAGTCCGTATACCAGCTGAAGGTCACTGAGGGACATGAGTTGATGCCACAAGTTGCAAAAGAATGACCTCAATTCTTTGACCGTAGAATCTGTGAGCCCACTAAAATGGTTGTTATCTTAAGCCACTAAGCTTTGGGGCTATTTGTCATACATTAACAATAACAGAAACAAGAAACAACCCACATTAACGTCATCTCACTGGGCCAACAGGCACCTGGAGAGACCCTTGGCTACAAGCCAATGGGATAGTAGTCAGAACAGGACCGGCAGCGACAATGGGCCCATATGTAGGACATACTCTGTGCGGGGACTGTTCCTTGTGATTTATGTCTATGAACTCATTTAATCCTCACAACAAACCTGTGAGATAAGTGCTATTATTATCCCTACTTCACAGATGAGGAGATTGACACACAGAGATGTTAAATGACCTGCCCACCCTCCCACAGAGACTAAGTGGTAGGGCAGGGTTTGGATATAGGCCGTCTGGTGCCAGAGTCCCCACCTTTAGTCCCCACCCTACATAACCTCACTCATGTCAAATATGTATGAGAAACCTTTCCAATGTGTCTAGACTGCTTCAAAACACTACAGAGCTGGTTTCCTGGTCCTGATCACCAAGTCCATCTGGAGTGGTGCTCCCAACAGGCCAGTGAGCTCTGCTGCCCCTGGTCAGTCTCCAAGCTGCAAGGGCACTGACTCGAATTCCGGCAATTCATGAAGACAAGTTTCCTTTGGAAGACTCCAACCGTGCCCTGGGACTCAGTGACAACCCAAACATCACAGATCTCATTGTTAATGTTACTTTGAACTAGACTTTATCAGTACTGTCATAGGTGCTGCAGGAGAGGCAAATAATGATGATAATAATAATAATAATAATAGCTAAAAGCCACTGAGCACGGGATACCAGGTAAGTCTTATGTTCAGCACTTCACATGAGTACTCCCTTTAATTTTCATAATAACAGTGACCTACGATGCAACTACTCTTGCTTTCACTGCCATTCTACAGAAAAGGAAACTGAAGCTTATGGAGATTAACTGACTTGCCCAAGGTTACACGATGATTAAGCGGGACAGGATTTGAACTCACATCGGTATAACTCTAAATAAAGCCAGTATGCGCAATTGGATCAGTGACTCACTGCACTGCTTTTCTGATGGAAGAGACATATGACCTCATAGTAAAAAGCCAGTATGGGCTCCTTCACAACGCTTCCCGACTTAAATCCAACCTCTACCCCTTCTCTCAATGGTTCACTGCTCTCCATCATAAAATGATAATGAAAGGGATAATGAAAATACACTCACTCCTAGGTCTATATCCAAGAGAAGTGAAAACAGAGACCTACACAAAAACTTGCACAAGAATGCATATGGCAGCATTATTGACAAGAGGTAAAAACTGGAAACAACACAAATGCCCTTCAGTAGATGCATGAATAAGCAAACTGAGTGAGTTTGGGTGTGAGAAGTTGTTTTAAAATTGATTGTGGTGACTGTTGCACCTATGTGTAAATGTCCTAAAAACCATTTCACTGTATACTTTAAATGGATGAGTGTATGATACGTGAGTTATACCTAAATAGGTCTAAAAAACACAAACTCACTGCATTATGTTGTTGTTTGGCATAAACGAGTTAAGTGCCAAGAAAGGTGCCTGGCGCATGGCTCTGAGTACAGGCTAGCTGCTTGTACGTTGCAAAAAGTTCAAAAGAATGTACCAGAATGGATTTGAGATATTGGTTCTTGTTTGGGCACCATAAGAAATCGCATTCAATTTTCACTCTGATTTTACTGCGTTTTCCTGAAAGTCGTTAAGTGCCCTCCATCCTGTCACCTGAAACACACAGTGAGAAAGTGCCAAAATGCACAGGGGAAAAAAAAGAGAGAAAAACAAAAGCAAAATAAAACCAATACTTTGGTGGCAAATACCAACCACGGTGAGAAAATATCTCATCCTGTTTGTGTTTTGGGGTTTGATGAATCATCGGGGAGACGTCCTGCTCGTGTCTTTCCTGCGCTGTGCCTCCTCTCTGCCCTGCCCTTCCCTCTTCCTCAAAAAGCTCAGCTGCTTCTTCAACCAAATACTTCTTCAACCAAATACTCGGAAAGTACTGAGCAGAAGTCTACATAGAGGGCGGTAGCGGCTGCGCATGGAAGCCTGTAACAGCAATTTTTCCTGTTCCAAGCCTGCTCCAAGGTGAAGCGCTGAGGGGTCCCCAGAGCCAGCGGTGGACTGGCTGAGACACAGGGGACGGGGTCTGCTGGCTACGTCTCTCTACACTTGCCTTAGCTTCTACCCCAACCAGAGCTGCAAAAGAGAAGTATTCCAAGGAGCTGGGGAACCACATTTCCAACCCTCACAAATGTCTCCTTTTACCTTTAATGATGGAAATTAGATTGTGTTGTTTGCAGCTGTTTGCAAGTTAGGTTTCCTTGTCTTTAACCTTAATCCCAGCAGGAGCCTTCCTCAGATAACACTAGCACATCAGAGAGGGCAGGGTTTCAGGCAATTTCTCTTGCTTGAATTTTACAGGCAGGGAGGCAAAATTAGAGAAGGGGTCTGTTCCAAAAGGCCGTTAGTGAGTCAGCCCCTTACGTGGTAAGCTTACCAGTCCAGCTCACAAATGGTTAATTGACCCCCACATAGCGTGGCTCGAATATGGATATATTCCCAAAACTATGGATATTTTCAATAGCAGGCTCATGACTCTTCACCTGAAATCCTTGGAGCTTAACGTTTCAGAAATCAGCGTTATTTGGATTTCAGAAACGGAACCCAATGCATATACTGTATGTAATGTAAGACTCCCACTGGGGTCAGGAGCAATATCCTGTAATCAAGACAAGTTTTCTGAGGCAAAGCAGATGAATACTCAGATGAAGTAGGATAAAGAGAGATTGTAAATAGCCTTCCGCTAAGTTAAGGTCAACTTCTGACACCAAACCAGCACATTTGCCAAAAAAAACAACAAACAACAACAACAACAACAACAAAACGCTCAGTTTCCCATCTGTAGAGGATTTCAGAATTCCAGATAAGGGATTGTGAACATATATCTTCATGTACACATTCCCATTTGTGTATGTACTCCTGGGCAATTACCTAACCTGACTGGGCCTCATTTTCCTCATCTGTAAAATGGGATCAACAATAGTCACCTCATATTAAACCACATGTAAAGCTTTGAGTGGTGCCTGATATATAGTAAGAGCTCAAGAAATGTTATGTCACCTAAGTGTCCATGCAGGGATGAATGGTAAGGAAGATGTGACATACACACACACATGCGCGCGCGCGCACACACACACACACACACACACACACACACACACTGGAATATTAAACAGCCATAAAAATGTGGAAATCCTGCCACTTGCAACAACACAGATGGATCTTGAAGGCACTGTGCTAAGTGACATAAGTCAGACAGAGAAAGAAAAATACTGTATGGTATCACTTATATGTGGAATCTTAAAAAAAAAGAAAACTCATAGAAAGATCAGATTCGTGGTTACCAGAGGCAGAAGCTGGGGGGAAGGGGAATTGGAAAAATGTGGTCAAAAGGTACAAACTTGCAGTTTAAGAGAAATAAGCACTGGTGATGTCATATACAACACATGACTGTAGTGAGCACGGCCATGTGACAGAAAAGTTGCTAAGAGAGCACATCCTAGGAGTTCTCATCACAAGGAGAAAAATTTTCTTTTAAAAACATTTCTCTTTATTGATTTACACGAGATGATGAATGTTAACCTACCGTGGTAAGTTTCACAATGTGAGGCCAACCTTTATGCTGTACTCCTGAAACTCATAGAGTGGTGTATGTCAATCATATCTCAAATTGGGGCGGGGAAAGGAATGTTATGTGCAGGGTGACTGCTGCTGAGGTCATCATTAGCGTCATTTCCACCCTCCGCAACAGCTAGAAGGATTGGGTGGTGGCACAAAATCCTAGATACCAGGATCTGTTCATTTTCCATTTCTGTACCAAAAAAGGCATGTCTTTGGATGAAGCATTTCTCGGGTGTTCTCAACCAGCAAACAAAGATCAGATGCCACTTGGGGGCCAGCTACCATTCAGTATTACCCACTACTCATGTATATGTATGTGGTGCCTGCAAGTCAGGGCTTTATAAATCCTACTGTCAGTATAGCAATAAGAGCTGTGCCCTGTGTTGAGCCCCAGAACGTGCCCAGCACTGTGCCAGGTACTTAACGGGTGATATCCTGGCGATCACGGCCCCAGCCCTGTAAGGACAGCAGTACTGCTACAACTTGGAGTGGTTAGGCAATTTGCCTGAGGTCACAGGGCAGCTAAGAAAGGCAGCTGCAGAATTCACCCGAGCTCCCTTTCACCCCCAGCCTGGTCTTTTTCCTCTACACGACCACTGTGAAGAAGTCTGAGACTTGACCGCTTGGTCAATGCAAAATGCCAGTGAATCTAACAGGGATAAAAAACAGAATCTGCCACAATGCCCAGAACACACACCTCACGTAGAAGAACAAATGACCCACACCCATTGGGAAGTATCACACATAGTGTTGTGTGTGTGTGTGCGTGTGTGCATGCACGTGTGTGTGGTCTTTGGAGGTGACGGTAGGGAGGCTGATTATTCTTAAGAAATTTCATTATGGTTTAATTATTTTTTTCATGAGATAAGCCCAGAAGGCCTTTGTTTCAAATATTATTTCTAATTATTCATGGCTTATGAATGCAATCACAAATAAGGGTGAGAAGGTAGGTTTATTATTTAATCAACTGCATAAAAATAATGTACGACTCAAATTTAAAAGGAAAGAAAGTTATCTTATAATTAAAGCCCTAGTCGGGTAATGAGGTCTCTTCGGCTATATCTATTCTCTGGTTGCTAAAACTTTTGAAGAGTACAGTAACTACTGGAGTCACAACCTGGCATTGTTAGGGCAGGTGGTGGGGTCCAATTAGGGGTTTCCATGAGCCCTGCCCCTCAGGAGGGAACTTAGAAGTCAGGTAAGTCCAGACTCCTGTCCTCTGCAGCGAGCTCTTCTGAAATCCTGCCAGCAGACCCCACTTTGAGTGACGAGGAGCTCATGACCCCAAGAGGTAGCTCATTCCTCTGGTGAACAGCCCAGTGGGTCAGAAAGGGGCAATTTGTGCATAACTGAAGCGCTGAAGTCAAGTTAGTCTGCAGCTTTCATCCTTCAACCCAGGATTTATCCTCTGTAGCCATCAGGTTCAGCCTCCTCCTCTCTACCATCACATACACGAACACAGGGACTTTAACTGCACACACGTGTGCATACACACTCCTCTTAATCTGGCCTAAATAACCTGGGAGTTTTTCAGCTCTCTCTTATGTGGCAGGATTTCTAGACCTTTCCCCACGTCTCCATCACGCACTTCTGGATGCTCTCTATAATGCAGTGCTTCTCATACTTGCCTGCATAATAAAAATCACCCTGAGAGTTTTCCCACAACATGATGCTCAGGTCAGACTCCATGCCAACCGGGTCAGAATCCCTGGAGATGGGTCTCAGGCATCCATATTTTACAATTTTTCCAGGAAATTCAAAGGGATAGTCAAATACGAGAACCGGGCTCTAATCCCTTGCTACTCAAGAGTGGTGTACAGACCAGCATCACTGACATGACCTGAAAATGAGTTAGGAATGCAGGATCTCAGGCCCTGCCCCAGTTTTACACAATAAGAATCTGCATGTTGCAAAACACACTGGCATTCCCGCGCACGTTACAGGGTGAGAAGCCAGCTGTGAGGCACATTCTCTCTCAGTCTTGTTTACATATATTGTTTTCTTAGATCTTATGCTCAGTTATCCTCAAATAAAACAAGCTCTCTTCCGACTCAAGGTCTGCCACAAAATATTGGGACTTCCCCTGGCCCACTCCTTATCCATTTCAGTGTTGACTAAATCCTTTTCAGACCTGCAGATTGACCTCAGTCATCCAACTTTCCTGGGTCTAGCAAGCTCTATCTAGCGCACTATTTCCTAAAGTAAGATCCACTGCCATATTCTCAGGGTTCTGTAGTTTCATAAGAATGTTTTAAAGTGAAGGTTTTAGTTTCAATCAAGAGATCTAAAAAATTAATATCGGTGATAAACATTTTAGAAACCATCTGGATGACCACCTATGGCTGGGCACTGCCTTGTGATTTCAGCTCCCATGTTGGCTTTTGTGTTTATGGCCACACTGGTGCCAATTAGAAATATTTTAAGTGTCTCAGGCTAATGAGAAAATAACAGAGACCAGCCTAGGATGTGGAGCCAAGATTTAAATCCAGACCTGTGACTCTGCAGCCTGTGTGTGTGTGTGTGTGTGTGTGTGTGTGTGTGTGTGTGTGAGAGAGAGAGAGAGAGAGAGAGAGAGAGAGAGTGTGTGTTTGTTTTTGTTCTTATTTTCTTGGCAGCCTGTTCTGTTAAAGCAGTTTCACAGCAGATACCATACTGAAAGACCTGTAATCTACCAGCCACCTTTCTATCTTCTCCACATTCTCTCCTGAGATCAAGCCTGGCAACCAGAATGGTGCCTACTTGAACCATGCTGCCTTTGCTCCATTAAAGTCACTTTCTTTTTTTTTTTAATTTTTTTTTAACGTTTATTTATTTTTGAGACAGAGAGAGACAGAGCATGAATGCGGGAGGGTCAGAGAGAGAGGGAGACACAGAATCTGAAACAGGCTCCAGGCTCTGAGCTGTCAACACAGAGCACGACGCGGGGCTCGAACTCACGGATGTGAGATCATGACCTGGGCCGAAGTCGGACGCCCAACCAACTGAGCCACCCAGGCGCCCCTAAAGTCACTTTCAATGAGCTCATGTCATGAGAAGGAACTATACAACACCGAGACTTTTTTTTGCTGTGTCCACCATGGATAACCACAGGAGAAACTTAAAAATCTGTCACTGGGAAATACTTTGTTTCCCTTGAAGAAACACTAGTGCCTTTCATTGGAAACATATGAATTGTGTAACTCAATGATTCTCAGAGATCAGATGACCAATTCTCCATGATTCTGGAGTTTTCTAAGAATTATTTAGTTTTATATTTTCATTTGTTATTGTAACCTGAAAGAATCACTTCCATCTGGTGGCCACCTTACAGCCAAGTACTAGAATATACGTTCAGAACTCACACTTGTATTTTTGTACAAGAGCTTTACAACCAAGTGAAGCCCAAGTGCCATCATAGAAGACAAAGAGGAAAGAGAGTAGTTCAAAGAAGGGCAGGGGGTGGGAGGACTGTGATGCCATATGGCCTTGGTCCTACAGACACAGCAAGTACCCAAGAATCTGCAGCACAGGGGCGCCTGGGTGGCGCAGTCGGTTAAGCGTCCGACTTCAGCCAGGTCACGATCTCGCGGTCCGTGAGTTCGAGCCCCGCGTCGGGCTCTGGGCTGATGGCTCAGAGCCTGGAGCCTGTTTCCGATTCTGTGTCTCCCTCTCTCTCTGCCCCTCCCCCGTTCATGCTCTGTCTCTCTCTGTCCCAAAAATAAATAAACGTTGAAAAAAAAAAAAAAAAAAAAAGAATCTGCAGCACCGTAGGCAAAACAACTCATATGGTGAATGGATGTACCTACCACGTCATTAAATTAATGGTAGTTTACAGATGAAAGATGAATTTCTCTTGAGGAGATATCTTTATACTTTAGTGTTGTACTTAGGGATATTCTGCTCAACAGAATCAACGATTACCTAAAATCTAGTTCTCTGTTAAAAAGGAAAAGATCATTAATTACTGGGACCCCAATGACAGTCTGCTACGGCAAAAAGAAAAGAGGAAAGGAAGGAAGGGAAGGAGGGAGGAAAGAAATGAATAGAGGAATTGGAATATAAAACTAATAAACTATACTACTACTGAACTCAACAATAAATACTGAATTTTAGCAACAATTACCTACCACATTAAGTTGACATTATCAGCTTGTGACAACTTCTCTCTTGAAATTCCTATAAAAACACTAAAGATGGGGCGCCTGGGTGGTTCAGTGGGTTGAGCCACCAACTCTTGATTTTGGCTCAGGTCATGATCTCAAGGTTCATGAGTTCGAGCCCCTCGCCAGGCTCCGTGCTGACAGTGTGGAGCCTGGTTGGGATTCTTTCTCTCCCTCCCTATCTGCCCCTCCCCCGTTTCTCTCTCTCTCTCTCTCTCTCTCTCTCTCTCTCTCTCTCAAAATAAATAAAATAAACTTAAAAAAACACTAAAGAGGCTCTGGGCTGATGGCTCGGAGCCTGGAGCCTGTTTCCGATTCTGTGTCTCCCTCTTTCTCTGCCCCTCCCCCGTTCATGCTCTGTCTCTCTCTGTCCCAAAAATAAATAAATAAATAAATAAACGTTAAAAAAAAACAACACTAAAGAAAGGATGAAACACTCGGTTGATGGCAAGTCTGTTGCCAAAATCACAGGGGAATTTCTACAACTACAACTGCAAAGTCATTGACACTGGACTGGACAACACATTCCATGGCCCAGCCTGTACTACACAACTGGACACAGAACTCGCCTTCCCACCATCTCACCACTGGTTCAGCTCTGCCCTCTTTCCCTAATGGGAAAACTAGGTCACTGTCCTTATATTCCATGGGGCAAATTTCGAATACAACCAAAATGCTCTTCTGCTCTCAGCCCATTCACATGGCTCTTCTTTACTCTGAGAATGCAATTCCCAGGAAATACCTGGGCAGGAAGTGTGCCTGTGTGTTGGTGGGTCAGGTGCAAGTGGTGCCTTGCTTCCTGGGAAGATTAGGCTTCACTAATACATTGCTCTCGATCAGTGTTTTTCAAATGGTAGACTGGGATCTATTATAGAGATGTGAGATTAATTTCATTGTCATGTGCTTTAAACATTTTTTTCACATTTATTCATTTTCGAGTGTGAGCAGGGAAGGCGCAGAGAGAGAGGGAGACACAGAATCCGAAGCAGGCTCCAGGCTCTGAGCTGTCAGCACAGAGCCCAACGCGGGGCTCTAACTCACAGACCACAAGATCATGACCTGAGCTGAAGTCAGATGCTCAACCGACTGAGCCACCCAGGTGCCCCTACATGTGCTCTTTTTCAAAAATAAAATTAGAAAGGACCAGATCACAATACATCTCACATAGTAAAACCAGATACATACTGTTATATAAAACTCCTGTTTGGGTGATTGTGTGTGTGTGTGTGTGTGTGTGTGTGTGCATGCGCACTTGTGTTCTAGATCACAATGTAAACATGTCTTTCCTATGAACCCTGCTTTTGTCAACTAACACATTATCACTTACTCCAGCTTTGTTTTCTCTGAAACTTTAGTGAACATGTCAGCATCCAATGTTGAGAGTATGGACTGATGATTACAAGGATGGAGTCTGAAACCAGGCTACCATCTTGCTAGCCATAAAACCTTGGGCACTTTATTTGGCCTCTCAGTGCTTCTTACTGGCTTGTTGGTGAAGTGATGCTGAGAACAGTGCTCACTGATAAAGCTGTTGTAAGAATTAAATGAGTGGATACATGTGAAGCAATCGGAACTGTACTCTGCTTGCAGTAAGTGCTATTTAAGTACTAGTGATTATTCACATAACCATGATTGTTTACCCAAGTTAAAGGAAAGCATTACATATGATGGTGGAGCCAAGAGCAGAGCTCCATGGTAAGCCACGTAGAGCCCTCCCTCCAGTTTTGCACTTATCCATTCATCATCACTTTGGATGCCGTGGCTCCACCAGCCAGGAATTCACTTAACCGAACGTTCACCCAGTATTCACTTCTCTATCTTCAAGACGCCATAGGGGCCCAGGGAACCCATTCTGCTTCAGTGAATTCTAAGGCCCTCACCATGCCTGGACATTGCATGTCTGCTATTCCCATCCTCTGCCATCACGTCTGCCTCTCCCTGCCCTCTCTGGGCTCCATCAGTTCCGATCATGCTGGCCTCCTAGCCAGGGTTCCAAACACTCGCCTTTGTGCTTCAGAACCTTTGGGCTTGCTGTCCCCTCTACCTGTGATACTCTATCCAGACAGATACCCACCCTTCTCCCTCCCTTCCTTCTGGTTTCTGCTCACAGCCATCTTAATAGAGCAGCCTACCCTGGTCGTCCTATATTAAATAACATCCCCTGCCCTACCCCAGCTCCTCCACCCTGGCCTCCCTAGCCCCTAGCACTTAACATCAGCAGGAATATTGTATTAGTTATTTAGTTGGTTGTTTTCTCTCTTTCCCACTAGAATGTCAGCTCCAAGAAACATGGACTTTTTTTTACTGCTTTGACCACCACTGTATCACCTGTGCCTAAAAAGAGTGTCTGCCACGAGGTAGCAGATAGTAGTCATTCAATAAATATTCATTGAATGAATTAATGTCAAACACTGTGCAACAAACCAAATATACTACATCTATAGCATTCTCCTGACCTAAGTAAGAGTCCAGTAACAGACTTTTAAAACTCTTTTAAATAGATGTTTAAGGCACAACTTGCTCTCAGTGCACACAGAATTTTATACATACATACAATCATACATGTATGATTCCGCTTCAGCAGGTTCTCACTGACACCCCTGATGTAACAAAGGTAAGAATTTCCAGTTCTTTGACTAAGGGGCAAAGCAAGGGCACATCTTAGTCCTGCTTCTATCCAACCTTCACATTAAGGACATACTTAATCTTGAAATCAGATTACAGGGTATTTCATTACTGCCATACAAATCCCAAATCGGTGTTGTGTGCATGTAATAAACTTTATGTTTTTGGTCTGCTTCTGTTATTCAGTTTATTTACTGTAGTGGCTATTCCTGGTGGCTTTTCTTGTGCTTCTTTGTGTTTTCCTCCTATTTTCTGTCATTTTAAGAATTTGAGGGGGGAAAAAATAATGTAGGGTAATCCTGGGTCCTGATCTGTCCTGCCGAGGTCGGGGTAGATGGTATAACAATTTGTTGCCTGAGGATGGGGTTCTAGAAAAACCCCAACTGGGCACTGCTAATGATCCTTGTTGACATTTTAATACAGAAATCAATAAAACACAATAAACATTTATGTAACTTTTTCCTTCCTAATAAATATTTTATAAAATAGCATGGAATACCTTTTTTTAAGAAGATCCGGGTTAACAATCTAATACCAAAGTGTCAAAAACTGTCTGGTCCTCCCTCAACTGACCCTCGAACCCCTATCCCTATATTTGCCAATATTTTAGAAAGCTTGTAACCTTTGCCACTCTGGAATTTTTTTAAAATTTTAATGTCTATTCTTGTCCTCTTATTTGGTCCCTCAAGTCCTTTGTGAAATGAGATGTGATGTAAATATATCTAAAAATATTCACTTAGGAGCCCCTCCATATATATATATATATATATATATATATATATATATATATCCAAATGGTATCATTCACTTAAAGAATCATTGTTAAATATGAATTATCCAAAAAGAAAATTGATGATTGGGAGTGGGGCAAACCAGCCATGTGATGGGCTCTCTGTTATCAGTCAGTTGATTGGTACTGGATACTAGTATTTATTTTAACCAAGCACTTTCTGGGAAATGACACACGAAGACATTAAAGGCCACAGTCACGAAAGCCATAGGAGCCAGACTGAAATGCTCCTGCACCATAGGGGGCCACTTAATCGATCATCCTCTAAAATTCTTCCAGAGTGCAATTCAGTGACTCAAATTCTATCTGAAGAAGGAAATGGGGCTGGGACAATAAAAAGAGTGCAAAGCTGGAAACATTACAAAAGAGCCTCCTAAAAAACACTTGTATTTACCAACAACACCACCTCTCCAGTGCCTTGGAAGTATTAATTCAGTTGTCTTGGATTCACATCAGAATCTGTATTCATGAGATCATAATAAAATACTTAAAGAACCTGTCATGTTCCCTCAAGAACTACGTATCAAATTTATGTTGGCTTCAGCCTCACAATAGGAAGAACAAATTTTATAAATAATTTCTACTGTGTCAATTCTATTATCTTTGATTTACAGGGTCGAAGTAGGCACTAGCCTATTAGATGAATCAATTTATTGAATCTCTACAATGCACAGAGCAGTGACCCATGCACTGGGGATACAAGATGAATCCAACATGGGCCCCATCCTCAAAGAGTTCACAATCCAGTTGGCACGGAGAAACACTGAAGCATTTTTTAATTGGTGTTCAATGTGATCGTTGCTAAAACAAAGGTGGAGCAACATGCGTTGAGGATCCCAGAAGATGAATCTTGATGTATTAATGCTGGGCAGAGAGAAGGAAATGGCGCTCAGGGAGAGGGAGTAGTGAGAGCAAACTCAGAGTCACGTGAGCCCGTGGAGCAGAATGCAAAAGGGAAATGGTGAGGGATGGAACACAAAAGTTGGCTGGAACCAGATCTCCAAGGACCATCAACGCCTTGCAAAAGAGTTGGGACTTTACCATTTAAGTCATGAGGAGACATTGAAGGGTCCAGATGGGAATTTCATAAGATTATGTCAGATGGTAACAGAATACACTTGTTGGAGGCAAGGAAGCTGTTAAAGAAGTTTATAAGACTCATAGATGCTCAACTCTGGTCACATACTAGAAAGGAGGAAGTTCTTAAAAACAGGCCTGAGTGCCAACCCATCCCAGAGCATTTGAAGCCAGTATCTGGAGGTGATCTCAGACACCAAGATCCTTTCAAAGTTCACCCAGATAGTTCTAATGAACATCTACAGTTGTGATCAACAGGTTGTGGCCAACAGGGGAGGAGAGGTGCCTTTATTTATTTTTATTTTTTTAATGTTTATTTATTTTTGAGAGAGACAGAGACAGGATGCGAGTGGGTTAGGGGCAGAGAAAGAGGGAGACACAGAATCCGAAGCAGGCTCCAGGCCCTGAGCTGTCAGCACAGAGCCCGACGCGGGGCTCGAACTCACGAGCTGTGAGATCATGACCTGAGCCAAAGTCGGACGCTCAACCGACTGAGCCACCCAGGCTCCCCGGAGAGGTGCCTATATTAAAGCAGTGATGATGGTGATGAAGAAGAAAGGAGGCAATGAGTGGCTCAGTCAGTTAAGCATCCAACTTCAGCTCAGGTCATGATCTCACCATCTGTGGGTTCGAGCCCCACGTTGGGCTCTGCGCTGACAGCTCGGAGCCTGGAGCCTGCTTTGGATTCTGTGTCTCCCTCTTTCTCTGCCCCTCTCCCACTCAAACTCTGTCTCTCTCTCCCTCAAGAATAAATAAACATTTTTTGTTTGTTTGTTTTTTTTTTTTTATGAAATTTATTGACAAATTGGTTTCCATACAACACCCAGTGCTCATCCCAAAAGGTGCCCTCCTCAATACCCATCACCCACCCTCCCCTCCCTCCCACCCCCCATCAACCCTCAGTTTGTTCTCAGTTTTTAACAGTCTCTTATGCTTTGGCTCTCTCCCACTCTAACCTCTTTTTTTTTTTTTTTTCCTTCCCCTCCCCCATGGGTTCCTGTTAAGTTTCTCAGGATCCACATAAGAGTGAAACCATATGGTATCTGTCTTTCTCTGTATGGCTTATTTCACTTAGCATTACACTCTCCAGTTCCATCCACGTTGCTACAAAAGGCCATATTTCATTTTTTCTCATTGCCACATAGTATTCCATTGTGTATATAAACCACAATTTCTTTATCCATTCATCAGTTGATGGACATTTAGGCTCTTTCCATAATTTGGCTATTGTTGAGAGTGCTGCTATGAACATTGGGGTACAAGTGCCCCTATGCATCAGTACTCCTGTATCCCTTGGATAAATTCCTAGCAGTGCTATTGCTGGGTCATAGGGTAGGTCTATTTTTAATTTTCTGAGGAACCTCCACACTGCTTTCCAGAGCGGCTGCACCAATTTGCATTCCCACCAACAGTGCAAGAGGGTTCCCGTTTCTCCACATCCTCTCCAGCATCTATAGTCTCCTGATTTGTTCATTTTGGCCACTCTGACTGGCGTGAGGCGATACCTGAGTGTGGTTTTGATTTGTATTTCCCTGATAAGGAGCGACGCTGAACATCTTTTCATGTGCCTGTTGGCCATCTGGATGTCTTCTTTAGAGAAGTGTCTATTCATGTTTTCTGCCCATTTCTTCACTGGGTTATTTGTTTTAACATTTAAAAAAGTTGTTTTAAAAAGGAAGAAAGGAGGCAAGAAGGGAGGAGACAGATTAAAGAGATATTCATAATGTCAAATTAAAAAGGCTGTGGCTGAATGATGGGACCGTTGAATGAGCAGAAGAGATTAGCTAGATGGTGGTCGGCTAATGGTATGTCTCACCTCCCATAGAGAGAACTGGGGAAGAGAGGTGGGTTTTGAGGAGGACAATCATGAGTCCAGGCTCAAGCACATGGAATGTGAGGTCCTCATAGGACATAGAACAGGGGGTTCCTCGGACAACTGGATGTATAAGAGGGGGTGCCTTGGACAACTGGATGTATAGACTGGGAGTTGAGGTCAGAAATGTGGGCAAAGATTTATGTGAACAGATCTTTGATCAGATACTTTTTTTTTTTAGTGTTTATTCATTTTTGAGAGAGAGAGAGAGAGAGAGAGAGAGAGAGCGCACAAGCAGAGAAGGGCAGAGAGAGAGGGAGACACAGAATCTGAAGCAGACTCCAGGCTCTGAGCTGGCAGCACAGAGTCCGACGCAGGCCTCAAACTCATGAGCTGTGAGATCATGACCTGCGCTGAAGTCAGACGCTTAACTGACTGAGCCACCCAGGCGCCCCCAGATACCCCATTTGATAGGATGGCTCTTTTGGAGGTATAATTCTTCTAGATTCACATTCAAAGTGAACATACATTGATTGAGTACTTATGCACCTAGATCTGTTATCACTCCACATATCATTTTCCAGGTGGTTGTGGATCATGGAAAGGAATCACCTGAGGAAAGTTACCTTTCAAAGATAAGTCTTCACAGTGCAGTTCCTAACTTTCGCCGCTCGTTGGAATCACCTGCAGGACTGGTAAACCCCACCCCACCCCCCATGCTCAGGCCACATGCCAGGCCAGTTAAGTCAGAATCCCAGGTAGTGAGACCCAGGCAACAGCATTTTCTAAAGCTCCCCATGTGCTCGAAACACACAGCCAAGGTGGAGGGCCACTGCTCTACAAAACTGTATTTACAAAGCACACCTGCTTCCAGATTGAAGGCACAACCAGCCAGAATCTCCTAGCCTGAGAAACCTGTATGTGTGGGTGAAGCCCATGGTTGTGCACAAAGTCAGCTCTTTCTGGGAACGACCCAAACATTTGAGAGCTAATTTTGACCACTTCCTACCTTTTGCAGGTGTATGTATCAAGTGTCTATTTGTGGATTCTTCAATTACCAAAGCATAAGCTATTGTAGACCCTAGTTAAAGCAACAGAGGATGATGCTAAAATGATGCTAAAATGTTGCCAGCCCTTACACTCAGAGATTCACTTTAACTTAGTTCTATTTTGATCTTTATAATTTCTTTTAAAAATCACATTGTATCTACCCTTTGCTCTATAAGTCTTGCAATGGCCTTTGGCCAAAACCAATAAAGCTCTGACCTGAAGATATATAATAAAGAATCCTTTGCTGTTCTTTCCCCAGAAACCTAATAAAAACAATAGCACTGTGAGCAAAAGTCTTTATACTCTTTTTATGATGCCAAATCAGTGGCATTTCCCCATGTTGACAGCAGTGGTTTTTAAAACCTAGAAAAACAAGCACTGACAAGGAATTTTCCTCCCTGCGCAATTTCCTTTAGAACAAGGCTGTGCCTAGGTCCTCTTAAGTCTGTGGAAGGAAGGTATCTGTGAGACACTTCTATAAGCCTTCCCCAAGTCAATCACCCAATTCATAGCCATTAAGCCAGTAACGACGGGTCCTTAGGGCACATGCTACACATGTTACAATGAATACTGGCTAAGCCCTCTGAAGAGGGTTAAAGCTGAAATGGCCTTTCGAGATAATCAAGTCTAGCCCTGTCCTTCCACACATGTCCAAATGAGGTCCAGAGAGGGGCAAGGCCTTGCCCAAAGTCACACAGGATTAGAAGCCAGCCTTCTGATGCTTCACCTCTCTTCTTTCTGTTGGCCCTAGGTGAATCCCAGACATCCAGAGAGATAGTGAGGCCGAGCTCTGGAAAAGAATTCATCCTCAAAATCTGAAATCTCTTCTATTCCAATGATGATGTTGATAGTGAAGGCCACTGCTAAATATGAAGTGGAGGGTTCTGGGAAGGATCTCAGGATTCCAGCCATAATTCTAGTATTCTCCCTTTAAAGCTATGGCCACTTCAACTCCAATGGACAGAAACTCAGGCCTAAACATGTGAAGAGAGCCACTTTCCACGTGGCCCAAATTTCATGCTCAGGCCCACTCAGTCTTCTGTTGTCATTACCTAATGGCCTGGAGACAGCAGCAGAGGAGAAGGAGCTGAAGACTCCACCACACGTGAGCTGTGTGATCCCGGCTGAGTCAGTACCTGTCACAGGTTCAGTTGCCCCATCTGTAAAATGGGGACATTAACAGCACCTGCCACATAGGATTGGAGGCAGAGTGGTTCTCAACGAGGGAGGAACTTGCTCACCCACACACCTCCACTCGGGGGACATTCAGCCATATCTGGAGACATTTTTCGTTGTTGTGACTGGGCAAGGGTGGCCCTGGCATGTAGCTGGTGCAGGCCAGAGATACTACCAAATATCCTATAAGGCACAGGACAGCCCCTCCCATCAAAGAGTTACCCGGCCCTAGATGTCAGTAAGGCTGAAGTTGAAAAACCCCACACTAGACAGATGCGTGCACAACGTTGAGGTCAGCTAGTGAACACGGTGAGTATTCCGTAAAGGACAGGACTTTTCCTTGATGACTACAGATAAGCTCTTGGTATTTGGAGGGCTTGCTCATGGAAACCAAACTCCTGGTCTGCTCTGCAAGAATTCTGTTTTTCAACTCGCACAGGTACATGTTCAAATGGGTTTTCCAAAAAAGGATTATAAAATACACTGATCAACTATGTATCCTGAAAAGACACATTGCCCCAAACAGAACCCAGTTTCTGTGCAAACACCTCTGACTTGTTTGCAATCAGGTTATTTCCTTGATCCGTCACCCAATTTCTGTGTACGAACATGGCTTTAACTCCAGAATTCAGCCAAGCCTCTAAAAACCTGGTGCGAGGTAGACAGAGACCATCTTTTTTCTAAATAAAACACACTTGAAGACAGACTCCATAGAGCTTCTCTATGTGAAGTCTTCGCTGCACCGTCTCAGATTAAATACTGCAGTTGAAGCTAGAAACTTCTGTTCAACTTGTTCTGAGCCATCGGTATCAATTTTTACTCGTGTCTTCAAGGTGTGTGATTGTGTTCATGTGTGTGCATGCACGTGCGTGTGTGTGTGTGTGTTTGCCAGAAGCAACAGGTCTTAACAGATCTAGTATGAAGCCTATTGTTTAGAACTGGCAAGCAGTCTCATCTTCGGTCTCTGCAACAGTAGGGAATTCTTCCAGGTATGTGGGAGGCAGGCTGCTTGGAGCCATTATAATGCTTGTTCCCGGCATGATCTCCTTCATTAAATAATCTTTTAATGCAACATTAATAGTAATTGCAAGATTACAGTTCAAAATGTTTGATAACAGCCCACTATGAAGTTGAAATGTTACTGTTCTTTTCTCTAAAGAAGTCAGTGGGAAGCAGGCCTCCTGCACAGTGCCACCAATACAGTACCCAGATGCAGAGTGACGCAAACCATTTGCTATTCCTCTTGAAAAACACAGATTGTTTCAGCTCTGGGAAGTAGAATATAGGCACGGGGCAATAGCCAAACCAGCGTATCTATTTCAGGAAAGCACACACACACTCAGACACGTGGACACATGGACATAAGTAATTCTTTCCCTTTCTGTTTCTCCATGCTCACCCTTGCTAACTTAAACCTTGTCATTTAAAAATAAATCAATCCATAGTAGTTTTAAATTTATTAAAGGAAACTCTTTCATACCATCACTCTGTCTCAACAGTGATTATTTTCTCTTTCAAGGCACTCGTTTTGAGGAAATTAACATAACTCAGGGCATATGTATTGTGCTCCAACCCTTCTTTCTTAGTGGTGTGTGCATATGTGAGAAGAATTGAGTTAGCAGTTGGTTATTTAATTTTGCTGAAAATGAACTGGAGTACCTCCCAACACTACCCGGCGCTTGATTTATCCCCCTCCTTGCTCTGCTGTACTTAAGGCCCTGGGCTGCTCCCACGGCTTGCCAACCCCATGGAGTTGCCAGCTGCTTGTGTGGCCACTGCCAAAACCTCATCCTCCATGATGGAATCCCTTTACCTCATCTTCAGATCTGTTTCTGGAAGGACAACAATACGTCCTTTTGTTTCCTTCTGCCCAATGCTTGCCCAGGGCTCCCTGGAGTCCTGGATCGTCACTTCAGGAGTCTGGAAATGAATCTTCCCTCAGGTACCAAATGGATGGGAACTCAGCGGTCCTGCCCACATTAATCGAGGAGTCAGGGAGGCACAGAATCTGGCACCCTAAGAGGATGCAACTCTGTTGAAAAGTAATGGGGACGTTGCTCTTCAGGAACGATTGGCTCTGGCAGAGCTGGGTAGGAAAACCAACCACCGTGCCAACCTTCATTTTGCCAGAATCTAACAAAACTCCATCAGTGCCTCCCTTTTTGGAGAGATCTGAGTCCACTGAGGGAAGCCCAAGTGAACAGTCTCCTGAACACTGCATGTGATCTATTCCAGTTGCCCTGTCAGAGGGCAAAGCCTTCATTTCACACTGTCAACATGAGACACATGGTGGCTGAAGGACGCCTGAACTCTGTGACTGGGTACTGTTTCCCAGATGCATTGACACGAACAAATCTGAACTCCATCCAAGTGTAATTAATCAACTGGGCCATTTTAACGCTCCTTCCATATCTTAAGGTTTCTTACAAATGAAGATACAATTTCCCGAATGAGGGCTCATTATACTGAGCAGTCCAAACCTTACAAACAGACGCCATTGATACTGGGTTTTATTCATTTTATTGAACTCTGTTCAAAGAAACGGGATGTTTATGGGGCTCTTTAACCTGTTTCATCCTCCTTGATGTTCACAGGTGGATCCTTACTTAACATCACATCGCGGTAAAGAGGTGTCATACACAGGAACACTCTGGAGCCAAGAAAGATTACAATCCCAAAATGACTCCAGGTATAAAATCAAAGATACCCTTCACACAGTGGCTGAGGTACATGCCTGTCTCTGTGTGTTGTTAATTTACTCCCACTAGACTCAGATGCACAAAAAAGTACCTTGTTTCTCTATAGTTTATCAAAACATCCCTATGGTCCTAACCACCCCACACTCCTGGATATTAGGAAAAATTTCTTGCTGTTGAGTAAACTCAGTGCAACCTAGTCTCTTCTATGTCAATGGGCTCTTGGGTAAATAGTCTCCTCCTCCTCCTCCACCACCACCACCACCACCACCACCACCACAAGATGCAGTGGAGGAAAAAGACCCTGAGACTTATGTAACATTGTGTGTATTTGTTTTCTATGCTATGTAACAAATTAACACAATGTTAGTGGCTTAAAGGAACGCGCATGTATTATTTCACTGTTTCCAGTGGGTCAGAGGTCTGGACACAGCTTAACTGAGTCCTTTACTCAGGATCATACAGCTACAATTAAGGTGGCGGCTAAGATCGCTCACATTGTTGGCAGAATTCTTTTCTCGGTGGCACTGGGATTGATGACAGCTTGCTTCTTCAAAGTCAGTGACAGAGAATGAGAGACTCTAGAGACAATCTGCTAGTAAGACGGAGCCTAAAAACATTACCACAGGAGTGACATCCCTTCATCTTTGACATATAATAGGATCATGGGAATGGCATCCCATGACCATCTTATTGGTTAGGAGCAGGTCACAGGCCCCACCCACAGCCAAGTGGAGGGTATTACACAAGGTTGTGACCAATAGCAACTGGTGCCATCCACCTGGTAGCAGTGGTAGAATGTTCCACTCTGCTCCTTGGATTGGTGATAGCTCAGCACAGTGGGTTCCATCTTACCCTTTGGGGCGACCAGCTCACATCCAGCACAGGGTCCATAGTCTTAACCATTTTCCTTCAGACCCAAGTCCTCATTCACGGAGTCGCGTTCTAACTGCAGGCATTCTCAGCCCCACCCACTCCCTCACTGGGGTAAGTGAATCTCATCACCCTACGCAGCCCCTAGCGTTCCTCGGGCACTGCCCTGTTGCTAGTGCTGCACGACTACTCCCGCAGCACGCTGGACGAGGCCCTGTGCCGGGCTCCCACCAGGGCTCTGAAGCGATGACAAGAGTACCTCATCCCTCTGCCCCCCTGCTGGTTTCAGGCTCCTTCACACCCAGATGGAAACTTCGAAATAACCTCCTTACTGTAACCTGCATCTCAAAAGAAAAGGAAAATGAAGACCTCAGCATCTGAGCTCCTTCCTCTCTCTCCCTCTCCTGTCTTCTTTCCCCTACCCACCGGCGCCAGAAGGAGTAGGGCTTGTACTTCTTTTCTCATATCCTGACTTCTATTTTAAGAGTGTAGTAAACATCTATGATCTAGTCGGCTATGCCTCGTTTGTCATATGCTAAATGAGAGCTAAAGGGATTTAGGAAATCACTTTCTCAACAGAGTCAGGCTTTCAAAAACAATGGTCTTTCTATGGTCTCAAAATAGTCAATTTTGAGACTTAAAACTGATCAACAACCCCTTTGTTTGGGCAGGTTTGGCTCTCTTCTTCCTTCAGGCAATAAGCCTCATGACTCAGTCTTAGAAGTAGGAGGCTGAAAAAACATGATTTCGGGGAAAAATAAAAATATATTCACAGCTACACACAATATCTAGGAGGTTAAATAGATAAATGTGCTTGGTAGAATAAATGCCTCGAAACTGATTTCAAAATGAGGTGATAGAACCTCATTTTGTTGAAAGGCTGGAGATCAGAGCTCACCCACTGCCCCTGGACTGATCCCTACAGTCCTTGTGGTGGTTGGGTGAGACCTGGGCTAGCCGGAGTCCCTGGGTCTGTCTTTTCTGATCACGGACAGCCTCTTGTAGTTACCCAAGGAGGCAGAACAGATGTCACTTTCTACTTGTTCCATAGCATGGAGAAGTCTGAGAAGCACTGCTCTAGGATGCCATCACGAGCACAAAACACTAAACTAGCAGAGTATTAAACCTGGTAACATCCATCTGTTTTGTTGACGATAGGCTTTAGTTACATATAACCTGATGTTCTGTTTGATTTGCAGCTTTTCGTAGTGGTCTGCACTCTGCCAGTTACACTTTGTCTTGGTTTTCTTCGTTGGTGATTAGCAGCAGTGAGGGTATACGAGAACTATTTGTCCTCTGTGCATAGCCATGTCACCTAGGATGCTGGCCTCATTACTAGTGGGTTCTTATCAGACACAACTAATTTGTCCCAATAAGCACACTTGAAGATCCAGATCACAGAGAGCAGTCCGGGAATGGCGCCATGGGAACTGCCTCTCCTCTCTTCCACCTCCACCTCCAGCCCCTTTGCTCTATCTTCTTTTCTGTGTACTTTGCCCTGTCTCCCTGACTACTTCCTAGCCTACTATAGGGCCGCTGAGTCCCAGTCTAGCCAACAGACCTAGGTACTGTAGTACTTTTAGCTCAGCAGCAGAAAGGAACACTCCTCTAGTGGCAGAACAGTGACTCTAGGTTGGGGCAATAGAACCTTATGAGCTGGTCTTTGACAGAATGCAGTCCACACTGCAAACACTCCCATGAGTACATTTTCAGTCTGAAGCTGGGGTATTCAGCAAAGGCGCCATTTAAGTGACAAAAACATCAGCAACTCCGACCCCCAACACACATGTGTGCTGACACACATACACACATGATAGAATTGGGGGCAGAAACATGAAGTAGATGTGCTCATTTTTCAGCAGGTCATACCAAAAAAAGTACAAATGGACTGGACCATGGAGAGTTCCATAACTTGATTCATTTCTTACACCCATAGCCCCATCTCCAAGTTCATCGTGGTATGGCATTTAAATGCTGTCCCAAAATCTCTTCATAATCTCACACCCCCTAAATATAATGAAAAATAAGATAGGGCTTTGATGAAAAGAAAAAAGTCCAAATCAAAGAAATCCAGCTGCCCAGATCCTACGGAGCTCATAATGATAGTCTTTCCTACAGGAAGCAGTAGTAAAAAAAAAAAAAAAAAAAAAGCCTGATAATTTATTTGGTATATACATACCACTGAGGATGAGGAATTCTTTCTGCATGAAAACCCAGCAAGTGGCACCTCATTAAACAGGACCTAGACTTAATCTAACTTGGAATAGATAAAAAAGAAAGGATTCATATGAAGCTCTCTAGCCTGGGGGCTTAATCTCAGAGCTTCAGAGTATAATGAATGAATTAAAGTAGGGCAAGTGATTAACAACAAAGAAACGATCACTTATTATTTTTTTAAACTGAAATATTATTGAATTTAGAGTAACATATTCATTGTTTATGGACAGGGTCAGGCTGTGATTTTTTGTGAGAGAGAAAGAGAGAGAATATCACAGATGGAAGCTGACTCTAAAAAGATAACAAGTAATTTCCAATCTTTTTGGAGTAGAGCACCTTATCTTGTTGTTATTTTATTTGATGCCCTACTTATCGCCTCTCTCAAAAAATACCATGTGGTTATTTAAGAAACACAGCCAATAAAAATTCATTCTGTAACATGAAAATGGTAAAATAAAAAAAATAAAAAAATAAAAACCTGTCACAACAGTCCACGAGTTAATTGGAGATACTGGGGGATATCAGGCAATGAAAGCTAGAAATGTGTCTGCTAATATTGAGATAAAGAGCCACGACATTGGGAAAAGCATGAAGGGAGACACCTAAAAAGTAAAAATAAAAACAGAAACCCAATGAAGTTTATTTTGTTGACAATAAATTTTGAGGCCAATATCTCAAAGGGAGGAAAAGATCAGTCAATTTGTACATCAAACTGTAGTTGTTTGCACATCAAATAACTAGTTAACTTTTTTCTACTATTCTAACTGGCCATATTCATAATGAAAAGCACATTTCTAACATCAAAACTTGTTTGTTCACTTTCATTCACCATTGTAATCCCGGGTAATTGGGTACTTAATACATTTTTATTAAGGACCTGGATGAGCAGAGAAAGAAACAAGTAAATCAATGGAGAGAGGAATACGACTTCCGAGTGGTTCACTTTTCCCATTAAAGAGCCTCTGACTGCACAAAGGTCTGACTGTATTTTCCTATGACTATACTGGCAACAAACATGAACTATTTACAAGTATCATACTTGGGCTCTTGGGCTTAAATTCCACACAAATTTTGCTTTCATCTATTTAACAGGTATTTATTGGGAATTTCATAGATGGAAGGCTGCCCCACGTGCCAAGAGTCCATTAGTAAGCAAAATGGACACAATCTCTGCCTTCTTGTAGATAACATCCTACAGCCAAGAGAGATAACAAAGAATCACATAACTCAATATAAAATGCTGACTGTGGTAAGAGCTTGGAGAAGAGGCACATTATTCCAATAGAAGGATGTAAACCAATCAGGGGAATTAGAGAAGTCATCTGTGAGGAAATGAGCTTGAGCTGAGATCTCTAGGGTGAGTATGGATTGATTACAGTGGGTGAAGGAAGAGCATTGTGAGTAAAGGTAACAGAGCATGTGCAAGGGCCCTGAGGCAGGCAAGAGCTCTTAGAAAATGACAAAAGACCAATCTAACTGGTGCAGGATAAGAGGGGGAGAGTGACACAAGTGACAGAGAAGTAGTATATCAGTAGGTTTTATTGGCTGAAACCAACTCTGGTTTACATAAGTCAAATGAAATTTTTTGGAAGGATGTGGGGGACTCACAGGGTGGATGGAAAGGCTTCCAAATAGGTAGGATTCAAGAAGCTCCAAAGGGCTAGGGAGCAGGAAGTCCAGGATGAGTCTTGTAATAGGAATGGCCTGGCCTGGGTGCTGCCCCTTGGATGAGTCAACTTTAACCAACTTTCACCTCTTTGTTCCCCTGCTCACATTCTTGGAGTATCTACTGGCCTTGCTTTTAAGATGTGCTTGCAAAAAAAAAAAAAAATTAAAAAAAAATATATATAGGTCTTTTGTCATTTTCTAAGAGCTCTTGCCTGCCTCAGGGCCCTTGCACATGCTCTGTTACCTTTACTCAGAATGCTCTTCCTTCACCCACTTTAATCAATCCATACTCACCCTAGAGATCTCAGCTCAAGGTCATTTCCTCACGGATGACTTCCCTAATTCCCCTGATTGGTTCACATCCTTCTATTGGAACCTGACTGATGGTTCCACCAGACTGTATACAGGGGGAAAGAGGCGATTTCTTAAAAGAAAACTGGGATGCAATTACGAAGTATGAATGGATATTGGCACCTCAAAATCAACAACGGCCACTACAGGTTGTCAGCAGCAGAAGACACAAGGCCTAGTAGGCCGTATTTAAGGACACTGGCTTTTATCCTAAGTATAAGAGGGAACATGTAGAGGCTGTTTAGCAAGGGGGGGTGCGGTTTATAGGACCAGGCTAATATATTTCTGAAGGATCCTCTGACTGTTCTGTGATCAGTGGATGAGAATGTGGGGCAAAATGAAGGTGGGAAAGAAGCTAGGCCAGAGGCGATGTTGGTTTGGACTACAACATAGCAGTGGAGTTGAGAAATGGTCAGGTGCCTTCACAACACATTGGAGAACACATGTTTTGTGTATGCATTAGCGTTATTCTTCCCACAGTCTTAATTGTCTCAAATTTGGGTTTCTATTTTCCTTAGGTATCATTCACATGCTAATGTAAACTGCCTCAAATCCTTTGCTGAATGAAGTATCAAATAACTGTTTTAAAAGTAATTATTAATTAAATGACTATTTTATTTCTGCCAGTAAAAGCCGGGAACGGCGTGTGTTCACAGATTGTTCCATCAAGCATGGAACAAGGAAATGTCTGACGGAAAATCTTGATCCATGCCTCGATGTGCACAACTTCGGGCAGTCCCTCACACTGAGGTAACTACAGTACCAGGCAGTATTGCCCCGGGCCAATATCTCTCTGCAAGGATTGATTGTAAATAACCATTCAAAATTTTCAAGAGGAGAGGTCCTCAAAACCCCAGAAGTAGAGAAAGAAACTCTTGGGAGCTGGGATATCCTGAGTTCGCTTTGCCCACTTTGCAGCCTGTTGTCTAGCCATCCCAAATGGAGATTATTTTGGCGGCCTGTCTGGTCTGCCAAGTCATTACAGATTCTTCCGGACAAAGGTTCCTACTTTCTGGTAACCCCCTCAGTGCACTGAAGCCTGTGTTCTGAGTCAACCTTGACTCAACAAATCCTATTGGCTTTTTTTTTTTTTTTTTTTTTTTTTTTTTTTTTTTTTTTACCTATTCTGCTATACTTTCTATTTAAGTTCATTGAAGTCAATCAATATATACCACCTCCTTACTAGGTGCCAAGCTGTTCTAGGCACTACAGAACTGCTTCTCAAGGTTTAACGTACATACAAATCACCGCAGATCCTTTAAATACAGATTTTGATTCAATGGTTCTGGACTGGAATCTAAGACTTTACATCTCTAATGACTACCGGGTGATGACAGCGCTAGTGAACCTTGGGTCACACTTTGACTAGCAAGGCTGTAGGATATAAATACGTAAATGCAAAGTGTTCCTTGCCTTCAAGGCAGGTGTGATCTAGTTGCATAGGCTGGGGAAGGGTTCCGCATGAAGACATGTAGTATAATATGAGGCAGGATAGGTTGAGTGTCCTGTGGACATTACAGAGATTTGGGGGAGATGTACTGGGGGGGGGGATTGTGACACTGAACGAATGAGCAAGTGAGTGAGTGAATGAATGTGTATGTACTGGGAACTGGGGAGTGAGGTAAGGAAGGACCACTGGGGAAAGTATATGAGATAAACCTTGAGGGATGGATAGAATTTCAACAGGTAAATACATGAGAATAAGAGCACCAGCCAGGATAACAATGTGAGCAAATACATGGAGGCAAGCAAGTACCTGGGTGTGTTTAAGGAGCTGTAGTCCCATGTGGTTGATGGAGAGAAGTAATGACAAACATAATAGGACAGACATCTAGGAACAGGTAGCCAAAGACTCTGAAGACCATGATGAACAGTCTATACTTATTTTGATAGATCAAAGGGAGCCCTTAAAGGTTTTTGTGCAGAGGAGTGATATCATGAGACTTCTTGTTCAAGGAATTTGGTGATGGCTATAGAATCTGAACAGTAGTTCCTGGTCCAACAGCAGCCGCAATGGCTGCACAGTCACTGAATTGGAAAATCTGGGGGTAAAGCCCAGCAGTGTGTTTGAATAAGCCTCCAGGAGAGCCTGATACGCTCCAAAGTGTGAGAACCACCAGATTAGAGCGCTAGATCACAATCTTGGCCGCACATTAGAATTACCTGGAGAGCTATTTTGAAAAAACCTGATTCACAAGCCCCCTGCTATATCCATTAAATCAGAAATCTGGGGGTGATATCAGGGTATTAATGTGTTTTAGAGCACCTCAGGTGATTCTAATGAAAAACCAGGCTGTAAACTACTAAATTGAAGAAGCAGCTTTGGCAAGGCTGGCGCCGAGGACAGAGACTCAGCAGACGGTGTCGCAATAATTTAGTCAAGAGATGATGAGGTCCTAAGTAGGGCTGCATCCTGGGACAGAAATAATGGATGTGAAATTTGTTGCAGAGGAAGGCCTATAGTATAGGATTGGGCAACTACCTGTATATAAAGTGAGAGAGAAATCCAAGGATTTCAAGGCCTTGAGGAAAAAGCTCTACCTGCTACAGAGACATTTAAAAAGGTAAGCAGGAAAAGGCCATGGGATGTAGTCATTTGGAGGTCATCAGTAATCCTCAAGACAGCATTTTAATAACAAGATGAAGCTGAACCAGTGGTGAGGAAGGATAAGCAGAAAGACCAGGTAGGGCATTCTTGACGTAAGATGTCACATCTTTGGGGATGCCTTTTCTGACCCCCACAATAGATTACATCCCTCTATTATATCCTCTCCTATCTCCCGGTACATCTCCTTTGTTTAATTGTTTACCACACACTCCATGAGAGTGAGGATCCTGTTTCACCTTGGAGGGGCCATAGGCAGCATGCCCCAAGATGGGCCACTTCAAATTAAAAGATTATTTTGAAATAAAAGCAATCAAAACCCAGATCATTCAGGAAAAGCTCTCCATCCCCTTCACACCTGCCTATTAATACCAAGAAAAGAGCTCGTTAACAGAGATTCCACTTTACCTAAGAAATTAATCTGCAAAATAGGGCAACCCTTTTTTTCTGATCATTCCCCCTCACTGTCCTGCTAGTGGTCTTCCTCTCCTTTGTATCCTCAGACCCCAACCCCTCTCCTTAACTCGGAACGTCAAAATAATCCTCCAGTTGCCTGACCGTCTTTGGAATTACATGTCTGTTTGGATTCCCCATATGTACGCTATCAAATTTGATGTGCTCCTGCAAACCTGTCTTGTGTTAATTCAATTCTTAGTCCAACTAGAAGGATCCTGAAGAGCATCCTCCCAAACTTTTCTTACTATTGTATCACAACCCCTAGCAGATTACCTGGTACACAGTAGATAATCGCTAAATGTTTGCTCCTTAGTTAAAATACATCTCTGACCATTCTGAAAATATGAAGTAAGCTGTGGTAGAAAGATTCTAAACCTCAGACTCAGACAAGCCTGAGTTCCAGTTCTGGAAGGGGCCTTAACTGTTTTACTTGACAGCTCCTAAAACCCAGATGAGTTCCTGGGACATAGCAAATTTCTAGTAACAATATTTATTTGATTAGTTACAAAATGAGAGAGAATAGTAGGTTGAGAGGCATCAGGGCTGTGAGAAGATTTTCTTGGGTGGGAGGAGACCCAAGAGTGTTTGAATACAGAAGGCAAGAAAGGTGGAAGATCAAATAGACTTGTGGTAGACATACTAGAAATAAGTTTAGGAGAAGGTAGGCAGAGATAAGATCCAGAACAGAAGAAGAGGTGCTGACTTTCAAGAAGAAAGGCACTACAGTTTAAGAGTCCGAAATTAAGAGAAAGCTAGATTTCTGTTTTAGCAACACTGGGAATAGGATATTCTAAATAGCTCTCCTACTTCAAAACTCCTCAATGCTGGATGAATTATAACAATATATTTTTAAATGCGTTGCTGAGCTCACAAGACACTAAGGGAAATCCAAGGATAAAAATCATCATGCCAGTAACCCAGAGTTTTGGGAGCTGAAAATAAAGTACTAATCCTTGGGTTTACGCAAATGGAGAAGCTGTACCAGAGACCCTTACTGAAATCTGGCCCTCTTGGAGGACCTACAGCATCCGTGAAAGATAGGCCAAAACAATATCTGGTAGGCATCAAAGCAAGCCCACAAGGAAACCTTTCTTCACCACAGCGGCACATGGACAGAAATTAATAATAATAGTAATAGCAGGAGGAGTTCCTACTACACCCATCCCAAGAAATTGTGTCCAGAGATCTGTTTTAGAAGAGGCTGGGGCTTAAATTTATTCATCCAGAATGACTGGAAAACATCAAGCCTAGAAGCTATTCTAATAGAGCAGCATTCCTGTTGACCAGCAAAATCATATAAATCCACTATGAATGAAGCATCCTCAACCCAGACCTATAAAAGTCCCACAAGATTAACTTCAGCCCGAATAGAAGCATACAATTATCATCACTAAACAAACAAGGAAACAAGTTACCATGAATAAAACTCAGAAGAAACAAGAAAGAAGAGTTAAACCGTTAAGGATTATAGGTATTACTGATAAGAAATAGAATATATAATAATATGGATCTTAAAAATAAAAGATAGAAGATAGAAGCCAAATGAGCAGAAAATAAAAGATTATGAATAATGAACACAAATATTTGAAAATTAAAAAACACAACTACAAATCGATATAGCTACTATATTAAATCTTGATGGATGGTTTAAGCAACAGATTAAATACAGCTGAAGACAGAAATGGTGAACTAAAACATTAATTTGAAGAAATTACTTGGAATAGACCACAGAGAAAATATGAAAGAGAAGCTAAGAGATATAAAATACAGTATGTAAAGCCCTCAGACTCCCAGAGGGAAAAACTAGAGACAATGGAGGAGAGGAAACATTTGAAAACATAAGGGCTGAGAATTTTCCAGAACAAACTAAAAACCCTAATCCACAGATTCCAGAAGCACAATGATTCCTAAGTAGGAAAAACCAAAGAGAAATCTATGCCTAGATACATCATAGGACAAAAAGAAATCCTTCAAAGAAGCCAGAGAAATACCAACAATAGAAGCCAGAGGAGAGTGGAATAAAAACTTCAATGTGCTAAAAAAAAAATGCTATGCCCAGAAAAAATATATCTCAAAAACGAAGGGGAAATAAAGACTTTTAAAAATAAACCCAAACAGAATTCACCACCAGCAGAGCCTCACTAAAGGAAATTCTACAAGATAGACTTTGAGCAGAAGGATAGTGATCACAGATGGAAGGTCTGAGCAGCAAGCAGTATTAAAAAAAGAAATAGTAAGAAAGAAAGAAAGAAAGAAAGAAAGAAAGAAAGAAAGAAAGAGAAAGAAATAGTCAATGTGCAGGCAAATGGAACGAGCACTGCGTGGATAAAACTGTAGTAACGACGTCCAATGGGCTTAGAAAACAAGATAGAAATAGTGGTAATATAAATTGGGAGGGGGTAAATGGAGTAAAACTGCCTGCAGTTCTCTGCATTCCCCAGGGGAATGATGAAGTTATTCCTTACCATTAGGCTTTAATAAGTTAGACATGCCTATTATAAGCCAAAATAAGAGAAATAAAGTATTCATATTACAACTAGAATAATAAATATAGGGCATATAATGTCTAAATAAGTAGAGTTGGGGGATGCAATGAACAAACAAGCAATCACTCTGAGAGGCATGGATTAATGCAAGGAAAATTAAAAAGAACAATCAAGACTAGTCAAAAGTATAAAAACAGTAGATTTGAACTCAAATAGGTCATTAATTATATTAAATGTAAATGAACTAAATGCTCCAATTAAAAGATAAAGATTGTTGTGTGAATTTTTTTAAAATCTATCTATTTAACAACAGACATATCTAAAACATAGGGTAAGTGTGATGCTAAGTGAAATAAGCCATACAGAGAAAGACAGATACCATATGGTTTCACTCTTATGTGGATCCTGAGAAACTTAACAGGAACCCATGGGGGAGGGGAAGGAAAAAAAAAAAAAAGAGGTTAGAGTGGGAGAGAGCCAAAGCATAAGAGACTGTTAAAAACTGAGAACAAACTGAGGGTTGATGGGGGGTGGGAGGGAGGGGAGGGTGGGTGATGGGTATTGAGGAGGGCACCTTTTGGGATGAGCACTGGGTGTTGTATGGAAACCAATTTGTCAATAAATTTCATATATATAAAATAAATAAATAAATAAATAAATAAATAAATAAATAAATTAAAAAAAAATAAATAAAATAAATAAAAATTAGGTAATTCTTTGTTTTGGAAAAAAAAAATAAATAAAACATAGGGTAGCAGAAAGGGAAAAGCTACATTGTACTGATAGTACCTCACAGAAAGCTGGGATCACTCATTAATATCAGATAAAATCAACTTTAAGGCAAAAAGTGTTACTAAAGATGGAGTCACTTCAAACAAGCCAGTAGAAAAGCAGGCAAAAGACCTAAGAGGCATTTCACTGAATAATAAACATGAATGGCTAATAAACATAAGATGCCCACATTCATGAGTAATGAGGGAAACACAAATTTGGCTTACCACAAGGTACAGTTTTATAGCACCAGGTTGGCAACTTTTAAAGTCTGACAATCATAAGATCTAGTAAGGATGCAGAGCAAAAAGAATTTCGTATGCTGCTGGTGGGAATAATAATCGATGTAGTTTTTTCCAAAACAAGTTTGGAATTTTCCTGAAAAGTTGAAAATAATATACCCAAAACTCAGCAGTTTCTCTCCCAGGTATACACCTAAATACACTCTTGCACATGTATATAAAAAGATATGTTTAACAATGTTCACTAGCAGCAAAAAAGTGGAAAACAATCCAAAAGGCCATCAAAGGAAGAATGGATACATTATTATATTCATTTTGTGCAATAATATTTCAATGAGAATGGATGAACTATAACTACATGCATCGACATAGATGAACTGCACAAACATAATGTTGAGTGGGAAAAATAACTTGCAGAGGAAAAAACAGGCAGTATGACACCCTTTATATAATGCTCAAAAGCATTGACAAGCATTCACATATACGTGGTAAAATTATAAAAAAAAGCAATAGAAACGATAAAACAAATTCAGAGTAGTGTGGGTCACTATGGGGCCGGGGGAATAATGAGACTAGAGCAGCGCACCAGCTGCTTCACTGGTGCTTGCAATGTTTGTTTCTTTTTTTTTTTTTTAATTTTTTAAAATGTTTATTCAGTTTTGAGAGACAAAGAGAGACAGAGCACAAGCAGGGGAGGGGCAGAGAGAGAGGGAGACACAGAATTCAAAGCAGGCTCCACGCAGAGCCTGATGCGGGGCTCAAACCCACGAACTGTGAGATCATGACCTGACCTGAAATCAACCACTTAACCATCTGAGTCACCCAGGTGCCCAAGTAATGTTTGTGTCTTAACCTTCAAGGTGAGTGCATGGGTGTTCATCACACTTTTTCTCAGCTCAATATAAAAATTATACACACATACACACACACTATACACACACACAATACATATATATTCATTTGTGTGTGTTAAGTATCTTATAAAACACAAAAAAAGAGAAAGTGTAATTATGCAGACAAGGACAGTCACATGTATCTGATGAGGGGCAGTATGATGGAATTAGAGCCTAGGGGAGAAAGATGGGAATTTAGGACAGACACTGTGGGGAATGTGATAGGAAATCAACCCCAGCAATCCAAAAGAATTCTGAGAAAGTACCCAGTGGGCCCTCTTAGGCTCTATGCTGACAAAATAAAACGATTCTTTGCCACCTTTTCCTTTTGTTGACTCTACACCCTATTAATAATAATAACCCTGCCAATCACATGCCGGGTACCTTATATATTATTTTTCTTTTACAGATGAGAAAACTGAGGACCAGAGAGTTCCAATGGTTTGCCCAAGGTCCCATTGCTGGTAGTAGCAGTTAGCAGCATTAAGGGGAGCATTAATAATTAGCAGAGCTGGGACTCAAACCCAGGCCTCTGCGACTCCAGCGCCTGTGTGCTTACCATTCTACTCTCTTCCTTTTCCCCTAACCATCCACATCTCTTCATGCTGTTTCCACAAAAATTCTGATCTCTGATTATGGCAGTGAGACTAAGGGAAAATAGGGAGACAAGAAAAATATGCCATGCAAGCTAGCAATCACAAAAAGTCAGGAATATATTTAAAAATCCTGTAGGTTCTTTTACATGGCAAGCTATGATGTTATTAGCTTTTCACGAATTTATCTATAATCTGGGTGCACATTTGGGGGAGAGAAAAGTGGCTGACATGGTCTTTTAAATTCCACCCCATGCTTCAAGAATAGGTTCTTACCTACTACCACATGTCACAGTCTCTGTCATACAAAGACCTCCAACCCCAGCCCTGTCTCTGCTCCTAAATCTCCAAAATCTTTGTTTCCAGCTTTCTGTCTTTCTGTATGGCATAGATAGCTGTATTTCCCTCATGCCTCATGTACCTAACCTAGAATGTAGTTAGAAACACACAAAGGTGTAATAACACTATTCTGGAGTCAAGCCATACACTGCAGCCCAGACCTGAACGAGAACACTGGATAATGAATGACTCATTATGGTCTGTCTCGTTCTTGGTTGAAAATAATCCTTCAATAACAAAATAACAGATAATACATAAGACACACATTTAACTAGAATCACAATCTCTAGTTCCAGCAGATAAATTCTTAAAATGTTGCTGATAATCAGACATTGAATTGGTTGGCTGTTTCCTAAATGTTATCTTTAATAACAGAGTGCTTCATAAGCTAATGTCACGTGCCTTCTAGTTTTCACATAATTTAGACTAAAGTTTGGGACTGCAGAAGACGGACATTAGAGGAAGACATGGGAAATACTGATTGTTCTTCTGGCCGAGGACTAGTTTTTCCCCTGATTTTCTGTACTCCCAGTCCAGAGTCGGAATGAATAAAGAAACAGAAAAAGAAAGCCTTAATTGACAATATAATGCCCACAAGCATCAACAGATGTGATCCCTTGTAATGAAGCATGTGGGTCTAATTTGGCATCACTAACCACTTGGAGGATCTCCTTGCTGAGTTCTTGCAGGCTATCCTTCTAAACCTATGTTTGGCTGGCACCTGTGCCCTGTTGAAACTGGCATACCGTCCTATGGGTGGGCACAGTGCCACCCCAACAGATGGCCATGAGAGTCGTCATGCCAGAGAACTACTATTGTTTCTAGAAAGTTTAACTTAACAGCAATTGGCATCTCACTAAAGAATGACAAAATGGTGGTCTACCTTTCTGTGGAAGATAAACCATGAACTATAACCGACATATCTAAAATTGGTATTTCGGAGTCATTTCACATACTAAGTGGAGAGCTGTAGGGAAAGAAGCGGCACAGCAACACTCGTGTATCTGTCCTAAGGTAACAACACATTTCGTGGTTCCTCAATAAAGTCAATGTTCTAGTCTCCTAGAACCAGTAAATAATTCAAGTCCAGGGGCACCTGGTTGGCTCAGTCAGTAGAATACGCAACTCTTGATCTTGGGATTCTGAGTTCCAATACTTAAGAATAAAATCTTTAAAAACAAAAACTAAAGGGGCACCTGGGTGGCTCAGTCGGTTAAGTGTCTGACTTCGGCTCAGGGCATGATCTCATGGTTCATGAGTTCAAGCCCCGAGTCGGGCTCTGTGCTGACAGCTCAGATCCTGGAGCCTGCTTCGGACTCTGTGTCTCCCTCTCTCTCTGCCCTTCCCTGCTCACGCTCTGTCTCTCTCTCTCTCTCCAAAATAAATAAACATTAATTTTTTAAGCTACAAATTATTTAAAAAATAAAAATAAAACAAGAATTCAATTCCAGTATCATTATTAGCGATATTTTAAAACATTGTCCCTAGAATGAACTTTCTGGTTGGTTCACCTACCTAGGTCTGTTCCCACTGAGAAAACACACTTGTTCCATTAACAATGCCTATGTGATTTGGGAACATTTGATTTTTTGAGGAAGAACATTTAATTTAAAAACTCATATTTAGGGGCATCTGGGTGGCTCAGTCAATTAAGTGTCTGACTCTTGATCTTGGCTCAGTCATGATCTCACGGTTTGTGAGATCAAGCCCTGCATCGGGCTCTGTGCTGACAGCATGGAGCCTGCTTTGGATCCTCTGTCTCCCTCTCTCTCTCTACCCCTGCCCTGCTTGTGCTTTCTCTCTCTCAAAAATGAATAAATATTTATGAATAAATAAGTAAATAAAACTCACATATTTATAAATAGTGGCTGGAAATGTCAAATGTGAAGCCCCATAAATGTTTAAGCCATGTCAAAACTTACAGGATAGATAGCCAAAATCACCCTGAAAAGTATAACTAATGCCCGAAACTGGGGATGGAAACCATGAAGAGGGAGTGGGGGAGATCAATAGCAGCTGAAGGAAAAGGCTATATTTTGGGTACAACAATAATGCATGATCTGGAAATTGGACGATATGGTATAAGCCATATCTTCAGATTTCTTTCCAAACTCGCTTATAAGGAAGAGAAGTTGGCCACCTGAAACTGCAATACCATTTCCTTTCCTCAAATAATGAACCCGTGGACTACCCCAATCAACACTGAAGTTTTTTCAGGGCTATCTAGATCCATGTGAAGGAAAAAGAAGAGAAAAGAGAATTTATCTTTCACAAGCGCCAACTATGTGTCATGCATTATGGTATATAATTTACAGGCAGTCCTCACGTTACACAATTCTGATATGCACAAATTTTTGTTACCATACTTTATTTACCTAAAGAACAAGTCCCCAGCAACACAGTTCAAATTTGTTATCGTAGCATATGAACTGAGTATAAACTTCACTGTTAGCTTTCCAGCCCATAAGGTACTACATATATAACAGGTGTGCATCATGATTAGTGATCAATTATGTCACTTCTTTCAAAGTCTGTCTGTGATTGGTCACTGAGCATCTGTTATTTGGTTCAAGTACACTAAGTAAAGTGTGTTACTGTGTTGCCTCCTTGTGTCCCAGTGATAAACCCATGGGACATTTTACCAAAACAGATCATTGAAAGAGGAAATCATCCAACAAAGACAATAATGAAGCAAAGAAACAAAAAGTGGTAACAGCAGAAGTGAAAACCAAATCAAACACAAATGGATTTATGGGAGAAATTATTGCCCATGGGACTGGTGACTGGCCACCATTCAAGAGACCCTAGATATGGAACCAGAAGACCCCAGCGAAGGTGAGCTAATCCACATAAATGAGGAAAATGGTTGTGAGCAAACGATGATGAGGCCCCAAAGGAAGGGACACTGGCAAAATTTTCATATTCAAGGGACTCTTGGAGATACTTTACAATATTGAAAGTACAAAGGTTAAAATATTGGAAACTGAACCAGACTTGGAAGAGTATGACAACTCACCAAGGCATAAAAATTATGGCCAGTCCTTATATTAAGTTACACAACAGGACAATCACTGTGCAAACTACTCCTGATGCATTAAAAAAAATAAAACACTTTAGTTTTCAACGTTTCTAGTGTTTTATTTATTTTTTAATGTTTGTTTGTTTGTTTATTTATTTATTTATTGAGAGAGAAAGAAAGCACATGCATGAGCAGGGGAGGGGCAGAGAGAGAGAGAGGCAGCGAGAGAATCCCAAGCAGGCTTCTTGCCAACAGCACAGACCCCAACATGGGGCTCGATCCCACAAACCATGAGATCATGACCTGAACTGAAATCGAGAGTCAGACACTTAACCAACTGAGCCACCCAGATGCCCTTAAATTAATATTAGTTTTATTTCATCTCCCTATACATTTGTAACTGACGGTAAAAGAGTTTGTAATGTTTTGACAAAACCTAGAAAGGCCACAAAACAATTGTAATTTTTCCCATTAGTGGTCTCACTTTGCATGGTTTCAACTTACATGGACATTTTTATGGTTCTGCACTATTGTACAAAG